>NW_024608505.1:0-65049 GCF_018296145.1 Oncorhynchus tshawytscha
AACAGACAGTATTGGTTCATGTCCCCTCCCTAGTATCACAACAGACAGTATTGGTTCATGTCCCCTCCCTAGTATCACAACAGACAGTATTGGTTCATGTCCCCTCCCTAGTATCACAACAGACCGTATTGGTTCATGTCCCCTCCCTAGTATCACAACAGACCGTATTGGTTCATGTCCCCTCCCCAGTATCACAACAGACAGTATTGGTTCATGTCCCCTCCCTAGTATCACAACAGACCGTATTGGTTCATGTCCCTCCCTAGTATCACAACAGACCGTATTGGTTCATGTCCCCTCCCCTAGTATCACAACAGACCGTATTGGTTCATGTCCTCCCTAGTATCACAACAGACCGTATTGGTTCATGTCCCTCCCCAGTATCACAACAGACAGTATTGGTTCATGTCCCTCCCTAGTATCACAACAGACAGTATTGGTTTATGTCCCTCCCTAGTATCACTACAGACAGTATTGGTTCATGTCCCTCCCTAGTATCACAACAGACAGTATTGGTTTATGTCCCCTCCCTAGTATCACTACAGACAGTATTGGTTCATGTCCCCTCCCCAGTATCACAACAGACCGTATTGGTTCATGTCCCTCCCCAGTATCACAACAGACAGTATTGGTTCATGTCCCTCCCCAGTATCACTATAGACAGTAGTGGTTCTGTGTTCATGTCCCCTCCCTAACATCACTCTACAGACAGTATTGGTTCTGAGTTCATGTCCCCTCCCTAACATCACTCTACAGACAGTATTGGTTCATGTCCCTCCCTAGTATCACTACAGACAGTATTGGTTCATGTCCTCCCCCACTAACATCACTCTACAGACAGTATTGGTTCATGTCCCCTCCCTAGTATCACTACAGACAGTATTGGTTCATGTCCCTCCCTAGTATCACTACAGACAGTATTGGTTCATCTCCTCCCCACTAACATCACTCTACAGACAGTATTGGTTCATGTCCCTCCCTAGTATCACTACAGACAGTATTGGTTCATGTCCCTCCCCCCACTAACATCACTCTACAGACAGTACTGGTTCATGTCCCTCCCTAGTATCACTACAGACAGTATTGGTTCATGTCCCCCCTAACATCACTCTACAGACAGTATTGGTTCATGTCCCCTCCTTAGTATCACTACAGACAGTATTGGTTCTGTGTTCATGTCCCCTCCATAACATCACACTACAGACAGTATTGGTTCATGTCCCCCCTAGTACCTCCACAGACAGTATTGGTTCTGTGTTCATGTCCCCTCCATGGTATCACTACAGACAGTACTGGTTCATGTCCCCTCCCTAACATCACTCTACAGACATTATTGGTTCATGTCTCCCCCTAACATCACTCTACAGACATTATTGGTTCATGTCCCTCCATAGTATCACTACAGACAGTCTTGGTTCTGTGTTCATGTCCCCTCCCTAACATCACTCTACAGACAGTATTGGTTCTGAGTTCATGTCCCCTCCCTAACATCACTCTACAGACAGTATTGGTTCTGAGTTCATGTCCCCTCCCTAACATCACTCTACAGACAGTAGTGGTTCATGTCCCCTCCCTAGTATCACTCTCCAGACAGTATTGGTTCTGTGTTCATGTCCCCTCCCTAACATCACTCTACAGACAGTAGTGGTTCTGTGTTCATGTCCCCTCCCTAACATCACTCTACAGACAGTATTGGTTCTGTGTTCATGTCCCCTCCCTAACATCACTCTACAGACAGTAGTGGTTCATGTCCCTCCCTAACATCACTCTACAGACAGTAGTGGTTCATGTCCCCTCCCTAACATCACTCTACAGACAGTAGTGGTTCATGTCCCCTCCCTAACATCACTCTACAGACAGTATTGGTTCTGTGTTCATGTCCCCTCCCTAACATCACTCTACAGACAGTAGTGGTTCATGTCCCTCCCTAGTATCACTCTACAGACAGTATTGGTTCATGTCCCTCCCTAACATCACTCTACAGACAGTAGTGGTTCATGTCCCCTCCCTAACATCACTCTACAGACAGTATTGGTTCTGAGTTCATGTCCCCTCCCTAACATCACTCTACAGACAGTAGTGGTTCATGTCCCCTCCCTAGTATCACTCTACAGACAGTATTGGTTCTGTGTTCATGTCCCCTCCCTAACATCACTCTACAGACAGTATTGGTTCTGTGTTCATGTCCCCTCCCTAACATCACTCTACAGACAGTATTGGTTCTGTGTTCATGTCCCCTCCCTAACATCACTCTACAGACAGTAGTGGTTCATGTCCCCTCCCTAACATCACTCTACAGACAGTAGTGGTTCATGTCCCCTCCCTAACATCACTCTACAGACAGTATTGGTTCTGTGTTCATGTCCCCTCCCTAACATCACTCTACAGACAGTAGTGGTTCATGTCCCCTCCCTAGTATCACTCTACAGACAGTATTGGTTCATGTCCCCTCCCTAACATCACTCTACAGACAGTAGTGGTTCATGTCCCCTCCCTAACATCACTCTACAGACAGTATTGGTTCTGAGTTCATGTCCCCTCCCTAACATCACTCTACAGACAGTAGTGGTTCATGTCCCCTCCCTAGTATCACTCTACAGACAGTATTGGTTCTGTGTTCATGTCCCCTCCCTAACATCACTCTACAGACAGTATTGGTTCTGTGTTCATGTCCCCTCCCTAACATCACTCTACAGACAGTATTGGTTCTGTGTTCATGTCCCCTCCTAACATCACTCTACAGACAGTAGTGGTTCATGTCCCCTCCCTAACATCACTCTACAGACAGTAGTGGTTCATGTCCCCTCCCTAACATCACTCTACAGACAGTATTGGTTCTGTGTTCATGTCCCCTCCCTAACATCACTCTACAGACAGTAGTGGTTCATGTCCCCTCCCTAGTATCACTCTACAGACAGTATTGGTTCATGTCCCCTCCCTAACATCACTCTACAGACAGTAGTGGTTCATGTCCCCTCCCTAACATCACTCTACAGACAGTATTGGTTCTGAGTTCATGTCCCCTCCCTAACATCACTCTACAGACAGTAGTGGTTCATGTCCCCTCCCTAGTATCACTCTACAGACAGTATTGGTTCTGTGTTCATGTCC
The DNA here is from genome assembly GCF_018296145.1 of Oncorhynchus tshawytscha. Lineage (NCBI taxonomy): Eukaryota > Metazoa > Chordata > Actinopteri > Salmoniformes > Salmonidae > Oncorhynchus > Oncorhynchus tshawytscha. The sequence goes on from NW_024608505.1 coordinate 3,112, forward strand.
CCTCCCTAACATCACTCTACAGACAGTATTGGTTCTGTGTTCATGTCCCCTCCCTAACATCACTCTACAGACAGTATTGGTTCTGTGTTCATGTCCCCTCCCTAACATCACTCTACAGACAGTAGTGGTTCATGTCCCCTCCCTAACATCACTCTACAGACAGTAGTGGTTCATGTCCCCTCCCTAACATCACTCTACAGACAGTATTGGTTCTGTGTTCATGTCCCCTCCCTAACATCACTCTACAGACAGTAGTGGTTCATGTCCCCTCCTAGTATCACTCTACAGACAGTATTGGTTCATGTCCCCTCCCTAACATCACTCTACAGACAGTAGTGGTTCATGTCCCCTCCCTAACATCACTCTACAGACAGTATTGGTTCTGAGTTCATGTCCCCCTCCCTAACATCACTCTACAGACAGTAGTGGTTCATGTCCCCTCCCTAGTATCACTCTACAGACAGTATTGGTTCTGTGTTCATGTCCCCTCCCTAACATCACTCTACAGACAGTAGTGGTTCTGTGTTCATGTCCCCTCCCTAACATCACTCTACAGACAGTATTGGTTCTGTGTACATGTCCCCTCCCTAACATCACTCTACAGACAGTAGTGGTTCATGTCCCCTCCCTAACATCACTCTACAGACAGTATTGGTTCTGAGTTCATGTCCCCTCCTAACATCACTCTACAGACAGTAGTGGTTCATGTCCCCTCCCTAACATCACTCTACAGACAGTATTGGTTCTGAGTTCATGTCCCCTCCCTAACATCACTCTACAGACAGTAGTGGTTCATGTCCCCTCCCTAACATCACTCTACAGACAGTATTGGTTCTGAGTTCATGTCCCCTCCCTAACATCACTCTACAGACAGTAGTGGTTCATGTCCCCTCCCTAACATCACTCTACAGACAGTAGTGGTTCATGTCCCCTCCCTAACATCACTCTACAGACAGTATTGGTTCTGAGTTCATGTCCCCTCCCTAACATCACTCTACAGACAGTAGTGGTTCATGTCCCCTCCCTAGTATCACTCTACAGACAGTATTGGTTCTGTGTTCATGTCCCCTCCCTAACATCACTCTACAGACAGTATTGGTTCTGTGTTCATGTCCCCTCCCTAACATCACTCTACAGACAGTATTGGATCTGTGTTCATGTCCCCTCCCTAACATCACTCTACAGACATTAGTGGTTCATGTCCCCTCCCTAACATCACTCTACAGACAGTATTGGTTCTGAGTTCATGTCCCCTCCCTAACATCACTCTACAGACAGTAGTGGTTCATGTCCCCTCCCTAACATCACTCTACAGACAGTATTGGTTCTGAGTTCATGTCCCCTCCCTAACATCACTCTACAGACAGTAGTGGTTCATGTCCCCTCCCTAACATCACTCTACAGACAGTATTGGTTCTGAGTTCATGTCCCCTCCCTAACATCACTCTACAGACAGTAGTGGTTCATGTCCCCTCCCTAGTATCACTACAGACAGTATTGGTTCTGAGTTCATGTCCCCTCCCTAACATCACTCTACAGACAGTAGTGGTTCATGTCCCCTCCCTAACATCACTCTACAGACAGTAGTGGTTCATGTCCCCTCCCTAACATCACTCTACAGACAGTATTGGTTCTGAGTTCATGTCCCCTCCCTAACATCACTCTACAGACAGTAGTGGTTCATGTCCCCTCCCTAACATCACTCTACAGACAGTATTGGTTTGGTTCATGTCCCTCCCTAACATCACTCTACAGACAGTAGTGGTTCATGTCCCCTCCCTAACATCACTCTACAGACAGTAGTGGTTCATGTCCCCTCCCTAACATCACTCTACAGACAGTAGTGGTTCATGTCCCCTCCCTAACATCACTCTACAGACAGTAGTGGTTCATGTCCCCTCCCTAACATCACTCTACAGACAGTAGTGGTTCATGTCCCCTCCCTAACATCACTCTACAGACAGTAGTGGTTCATGTCCCCTCCCTAACATCACTCTACAGACAGTAGTGGTTCATGTCCCCTCCCTAACATCACTCTACAGACAGTAGTGGTTCATGTCCCCTCCCTAACATCACTCTACAGACAGTATTGGTTCTGGTTCATGTCCCCTCCCTAACATCACTCTACAGACAGTAGTGGTTCATGTCCCCTCCCTAACATCACTCTACAGACAGTATTGGTTCTGGTTCATGTCCCCTCCCTAACATCACTCTACAGACAGTAGTGGTTCATGTCCCCTCCCTAACATCACTCTACAGACAGTAGTGGTTCATGTCCCCTCCCTAACATCACTCTACAGACAGTAGTGGTTCATGTCCCCTCCCTAACATCACTCTACAGACAGTATTGGTTCATGTCCCTCCCTAACATCACTCTACAGACAGTAGTGGTTCATGTCCCCTCCCTAACATCACTCTACAGACAGTATTGGTTCATGTCCCCTCCCTAACATCACTCTACAGACAGTAGTGGTTCATGTCCCCTCCCTAACATCACTCTACAGACAGTAGTGGTTCATGTCCCCTCCCTAACATCACTCTACAGACAGTATTGGTTCATGTCCCCTCCCTAACATCACTCTACAGACAGTAGTGGTTCATGTCCCCTCCCTAACATCACTCTACAGACAGTAGTGGTTCATGTCCCCTCCCTAACATCACTCTACAGACAGTAGTGGTTCATGTCCCCTCCCTAACATCACTCTACAGACAGTATTGGTTCTGTGTTCATGTCCCCTCCCTAACATCACTCTACAGACAGTAGTGGTTCTGTGTTCATGTCCCCTCCCTAACATCACTCTACAGACAGTATTGGTTCTGTGTTCATGTCCCCTCCCTAACATCACTCTACAGACAGTAGTGGTTCTGTGTTCATGTCCCCTCCCTAACATCACTCTACAGACAGTATTGGTTCTGTGTTCATGTCCCCTCCCTAACATCACTCTACAGACAGTAGTGGTTCATGTCCCCTCCCTAACATCACTCTACAGACAGTAGTGGTTCATGTCCCCTCCCTAACATCACTCTACAGACAGTATTGGTTCATGTCCCCTCCTAACATCACTCTACAGACAGTAGTGGTTCATGTCCCCTCCCTAACATCACTCTACAGACAGTATTGGTTCATGTCCCTCCCTAACATCACTCTACAGACAGTAGTGGTTCATGTCCCCTCCCTAACATCACTCTACAGACAGTAGTGGTTCATGTCCCCTCCCTAACATCACTCTACAGACAGTAGTGGTTCATGTCCCCTCCCTAACATCACTCTACAGACAGTATTGGTTCTGTGTTCATGTCCCCTCCCTAACATCACTCTACAGACAGTAGTGGTTCTGTGTTCATGTCCCCTCCCTAACATCACTCTACAGACAGTATTGGTTCTGTGTTCATGTCCCCTCCCTAACATCACTCTACAGACAGTAGTGGTTCATGTCCCCTCCCTAACATCACTCTACAGACAGTAGTGGTTCATGTCCCCTCCCTAACATCACTCTACAGACAGTAGTGGTTCATGTCCCCTCCCTAACATCACTCTACAGACAGTATTGGTTCATGTCCCTCCCTAACATCACTCTACAGACAGTAGTGGTTCATGTCCCCTCCCTAACATCACTCTACAGACAGTATTGGTTCATGTCCCCTCCCTAACATCACTCTACAGACAGTAGTGGTTCATGTCCCCTCCCTAACATCACTCTACAGACAGTAGTGGTTCATGTCCCCTCCCTAACATCACTCTACAGACAGTAGTGGTTCATGTCCCCTCCCTAACATCACTCTACAGACAGTATTGGTTCTGTGTTCATGTCCCCTCCCTAACATCACTCTACAGACAGTAGTGGTTCTGTGTTCATGTCCCCTCCCTAACATCACTCTACAGACAGTATTGGTTCTGTGTTCATGTCCCCTCCCTAACATCACTCTACAGACAGTAGTGGTTCATGTCCCCTCCCTAACATCACTCTACAGACAGTAGTGGTTCATGTCCCCTCCCTAACATCACTCTACAGACAGTAGTGGTTCATGTCCCCTCCCTAACATCACTCTACAGACAGTAGTGGTTCATGTCCCTCCCTAACATCACTCTACAGACAGTAGTGGTTCATGTCCCCTCCCTAACATCACTCTACAGACAGTAGTGGTTCATGTCCCCTCCCTAACATCACTCTACAGACAGTAGTGGTTCATGTCCCCTCCCTAACATCACTCTACAGACAGTAGTGGTTCATGTCCCCTCCCTAACATCACTCTACAGACAGTAGTGGTTCATGTCCCCTCCCTAACATCACTCTACAGACAGTAGTGGTTCATGTCCCCTCCCTAACATCACTCTACAGACAGTAGTGGTTCATGTCCCTCCCTAACATCACTCTACAGACAGTATTGGTTCTGAGTTCATGTCCCCTCCCTAACATCACTCTACAGACAGTAGTGGTTCATGTCCCCTCCCTAACATCACTCTACAGACAGTAGTGGTTCATGTCCCCTCCCTAACATCACTCTACAGACAGTAGTGGTTCATGTCCCCTCCCTAACATCACTCTACAGACAGTAGTGGTTCATGTCCCCTCCCTAACATCACTCTACAGACAGTAGTGGTTCATGTCCCCTCCCTAACATCACTCTACAGACAGTAGTGGTTCATGTCCCCTCCCTAACATCACTCTACAGACAGTATTGGTTCTGTGTTCATGTCCCCTCCCTAACATCACTCTACAGACAGTAGTGGTTCATGTCCCCTCCCTAACATCACTCTACAGACAGTAGTGGTTCATGTCCCCTCCCTAACATCACTCTACAGACAGTAGTGGTTCATGTCCCCTCCCTAACATCACTCTACAGACAGTATTGGTTCATGTCCCCTCCCTAACATCACTCTACAGACAGTAGTGGTTCATGTCCCCTCCCTAACATCACTCTACAGACAGTAGTGGTTCATGTCCCCTCCCTAACATCACTCTACAGACAGTAGTGGTTCATGTCCCCTCCCTAACATCACTCTACAGACAGTAATGGTTCTGAGTTCATGTCCCCTCCCTAACATCACTCTACAGACAGTAGTGGTTCATGTCCCCTCCCTAACATCACTCTACAGACAGTAGTGGTTCATGTCCCCTCCCTAACATCACTCTACAGACAGTAGTGGTTCTAAGTTCATGTCCCCTCCCTAACATCACTCTACAGACAGTAGTGGTTCTGAGTTCATGTCCCTCCCTAACATCACTCTACAGACAGTAGTGGTTCATGTCCCCCCTAACATCACTCTACAGACAGTAGTGGTTCATGTCCCCTCCCTAACATCACTCTACAGACAGTAGTGGTTCTGAGTTCATGTCCCCTCCCTAACATCACTCTACAGACAGTATTGGTTCATGTCCCCTCCCTAACATCACTCTACAGACAGTAGTGGTTCATGTCCCCTCCCTAACATCACTCTACAGACAGTAGTGGTTCATGTCCCCTCCCTAACATCACTCTACAGACAGTAGTGGTTCATGTCCCCTCCCTAACATCACTCTACAGACAGTAGTGGTTCATGTCCCCTCCCTAACATCACTCTACAGACAGTAGTGGTTCATGTCCCCTCCCTAACATCACTCTACAGACAGTAGTGGTTCATGTCCCCTCCCTAACATCACTCTACAGACAGTATTGGTTCATGTCCCTCCCTAACATCACTCTACAGACAGTAGTGGTTCATGTCCCCTCCCTAACATCACTCTACAGACAGTAGTGGTTCATGTCCCCTCCCTAACATCACTCTACAGACAGTAGTGGTTCATGTCCCCTCCCTAACATCACTCTACAGACAGTATTGGTTCTGAGTTCATGTCCCCTCCCTAACATCACTCTACAGACAGTAGTGGTTCATGTCCCCTCCCTAACATCACTCTACAGACAGTAGTGGTTCATGTCCCCTCCCTAACATCACTCTACAGACAGTAGTGGTTCTGAGTTCATGTCCCCTCCCTAACATCACTCTACAGACAGTAGTGGTTCTGAGTTCATGTCCCCTCCCTAACATCACTCTACAGACAGTAGTGGTTCATGTCCCCTCCCTAACATCACTCTACAGACAGTAGTGGTTCATGTCCCCTCCCTAACATCACTCTACAGACAGTAGTGGTTCTGAGTTCATGTCCCCTCCCTAACATCACTCTACAGACAGTATTGGTTCATGTCCCCTCCCTAACATCACTCTACAGACAGTAGTGGTTCATGTCCCCTCCCTAACATCACTCTACAGACAGTAGTGGTTCATGTCCCCTCCCTAACATCACTCTACAGACAGTAGTGGTTCATGTCCCCTCCCTAACATCACTCTACAGACAGTAGTGGTTCATGTCCCCTCCCTAACATCACTCTACAGACAGTAGTGGTTCATGTCCCCTCCCTAACATCACTCTACAGACAGTATTGGTTCATGTCCCCTCCCTAACATCACTCTACAGACAGTAGTGGTTCATGTCCCCTCCCTAACATCACTCTACAGACAGTAGTGGTTCATGTCCCCTCCTAACATCACTCTACAGACAGTATTGGTTCATGTCCCCTCCCTAACATCACTCTACAGACAGTAGTGGTTCATGTCCCCTCCCTAACATCACTCTACAGACAGTAGTGGTTCATGTCCCCTCCCTAACATCACTCTACAGACAGTAGTGGTTCATGTCCCCTCCCTAACATCACTCTACAGACAGTAGTGGTTCATGTCCCCTCCCTAACATCACTCTACAGACAGTAGTGGTTCATGTCCCCTCCCTGACATCACTCTACAGACAGTAGTGGTTCATGTCCCCTCCCTAACATCACTCTACAGACAGTAGTGGTTCATGTCCCCTCCCTAACATCACTCTACAGACAGTAGTGGTTCATGTCCCCTCCCTAACATCACTCTACAGACAGTATTGGTTCATGTCCCCTCCCTAACATCACTCTACAGACAGTAGTGGTTCATGTCCCCTCCCTAACATCACTCTACAGACAGTATTGGTTCTGTGTTCATGTCCCCTCCCTAACATCACTCTACAGACAGTAGTGGTTCTGAGTTCATGTCCCTCCCTAACATCACTCTACAGACAGTATTGGTTCATGTCCCTCCCTAACATCACTCTACAGACAGTAGTGGTTCATGTCCCCTCCCTAACATCACTCTACAGACAGTAGTGGTTCATGTCCCCTCCCTAACATCACTCTACAGACAGTAGTGGTTCATGTCCCCTCCCTAACATCACTCTACAGACAGTAGTGGTTCATGTCCCCTCCCTAACATCACTCTACAGACAGTAGTGGTTCATGTCCCCTCCCTAACATCACTCTACAGACAGTAGTGGTTCATGTCCCCTCCCTAACATCACTCTACAGACAGTATTGGTTCTGAGTTCATGTCCCCTCCCTAACATCACTCTACAGACAGTAGTGGTTCATGTCCCCTCCCTAACATCACTCTACAGACAGTAGTGGTTCATGTCCCCTCCCTAACATCACTCTACAGACAGTAGTGGTTCATGTCCCCTCCCTAACATCACTCTACAGACAGTAGTGGTTCATGTCCCCTCCCTAACATCACTCTACAGACAGTATTGGTTCATGTCCCCTCCCTAACATCACTCTACAGACAGTATTGGTTCATATCCCCTCCCTAACATCACTCTACAGACAGTAGTGGTTCATGTCCCCTCCCTAACATCACTCTACAGACAGTAGTGGTTCATGTCCCCTCCCTAACATCACTCTACAGACAGTAGTGGTTCATGTCCCCTCCCTAACATCACTCTACAGACAGTAGTGGTTCATGTCCCCTCCCTAACATCACTCTACAGACAGTAGTGGTTCATGTCCCCTCCCTAACATCACTCTACAGACAGTAGTGGTTCATGTCCCCTCCCTAACATCACTCTACAGACAGTAGTGGTTCATGTCCCCTCCCTAACATCACTCTACAGACAGTAGTGGTTCATGTCCCCTCCCTAACATCACTCTACAGACAGTAGTGGTTCATGTCCCCTCCCTAACATCACTCTACAGACAGTAGTGGTTCATGTCCCCTCCCTAACATCACTCTACAGACAGTAGTGGTTCATGTCCCCTCCCTAACATCACTCTACAGACAGTAGTGGTTCATGTCCCCTCCCTAACATCACTCTACAGACAGTATTGGTTCTGAGTTCATGTCCCCTCCCTAACATCACTCTACAGACAGTAGTGGTTCATGTCCCCTCCCTAACATCACTCTACAGACAGTAGTGGTTCTGAGTTCATGTCCCCTCCCTAACATCACTCTACAGACAGTATTGGTTCTGAGTTCATGTCCCTCCCTAACATCACTCTACAGACAGTAGTGGTTCATGTCCCCTCCCTAACATCACTCTACAGACAGTAGTGGTTCTGAGTTCATGTCCCCTCCCTAACATCACTCTACAGACAGTAGTGGTTCTGAGTTCATGTCCCCTCCCTAACATCACTCTACAGACAGTAGTGGTTCTGAGTTCATGTCCCCTCCCTAACATCACTCTACAGACAGTAGTGGTTCATGTCCCCTCCCTAACATCACTCTACAGACAGTATTGGTTCTGAGTTCATGTCCCCTCCCTAACATCACTCTACAGACAGTAGTGGTTCATGTCCCCTCCCTAACATCACTCTACAGACAGTAGTGGTTCTGAGTTCATGTCCCCTCCCTAACATCACTCTACAGACAGTAGTGGTTCATGTCCCCTCCCTAACATCACTCTACAGACAGTAGTGGTTCATGTCCCCTCCCTAACATCACTCTACAGACAGTAGTGGTTCATGTCCCCTCCCTAACATCACTCTACAGACAGTAGTGGTTCATGTCCCCTCCTAACATCACTCTACAGACAGTAGTGGTTCTGAGTTCATGTCCCCTCCCTAACATCACTCTACAGACAGTATTGGTTCTGAGTTCATGTCCCCTCCCTAACATCACTCTACAGACAGTAGTGGTTCATGTAACATCCCTCAGACAGTAGTGGTTCTGAGTTAACATGTCCCCTCCCTAACATCACTCTACAGACAGTAGTGGTTCTGAGTTCATGTCCCCTCCCTAACATCACTCTACAGACAGTAGTGGTTCTGAGTTCATGTCCCCTCCCTAACATCACTCTACAGACAGTAGTGGTTCATGTCCCCTCCCTAACATCACTCTACAGACAGTATTGGTTCTGAGTTCATGTCCCCTCCCTAACATCACTCTACAGACAGTAGTGGTTCATGTCCCCTCCCTAACATCACTCTACAGACAGTAGTGGTTCATGTCCCCTCCCTAACATCACTCTACAGACAGTAGTGGTTCATGTCCCCTCCCTAACATCACTCTACAGACAGTAGTGGTTCATGTCCCCTCCCTAACATCACTCTACAGACAGTAGTGGTTCATGTCCCCTCCCTAACATCACTCTACAGACAGTAGTGGTTCATGTCCCCTCCCTAACATCACTCTACAGACAGTAGTGGTTCATGTCCCCTCCCTAACATCACTCTACAGACAGTAGTGGTTCATGTCCCCTCCCTAACATCACTCTACAGACAGTAGTGGTTCATGTCCCCTCCCTAACATCACTCTACAGACAGTAGTGGTTCTGAGTTCATGTCCCCTCCCTAACATCACTCTACAGACAGTATTGGTTCTGAGTTCATGTCCCCTCCCTAACATCACTCTACAGACAGTAGTGGTTCATGTCCCCTCCCTAACATCACTCTACAGACAGTAGTGGTTCTGAGTTCATGTCCCTCCCTAACATCACTCTACAGACAGTAGTGGTTCATGTCCCCTCCCTAACATCACTCTACAGACAGTAGTGGTTCTGAGTTCATGTCCCCTCCCTAACATCACTCTACAGACAGTAGTGGTTCTGAGTTCATGTCCCCTCCCTAACATCACTCTACAGACAGTAGTGGTTCTGAGTTCATGTCCCCTCCCTAACATCACTCTACAGACAGTAGTGGTTCATGTCCCCTCCCTAACATCACTCTACAGACAGTAGTGGTTCATGTCCCCTCCCTAACATCACTCTACAGACAGTAGTGGTTCATGTCCCCTCCCTAACATCACTCTACAGACAGTAGTGGTTCTGAGTTCATGTCCCCTCCCTAACATCACTCTACAGACAGTATTGGTTCTGAGTTCATGTCCCCTCCCTAACATCACTCTACAGACAGTAGTGGTTCATGTCCCCTCCCTAACATCACTCTACAGACAGTAGTGGTTCTGAGTTCATGTCCCCTCCCTAACATCACTCTACAGACAGTAGTGGTTCATGTCCCCTCCCTAACATCACTCTACAGACAGTAGTGGTTCTGAGTTCATGTCCCCTCCCTAACATCACTCTACAGACAGTAGTGGTTCTGAGTTCATGTCCCCTCCCTAACATCACTCTACAGACAGTAGTGGTTCTGAGTTCATGTCCCTCCCTAACATCACTCTACAGACAGTAGTGGTTCATGTCCCCTCCCTAACATCACTCTACAGACAGTATTGGTTCTGAGTTCATGTCCCCTCCCTAACATCACTCTACAGACAGTAGTGGTTCATGTCCCCTCCCTAACATCACTCTACAGACAGTAGTGGTTCATGTCCCCTCCCTAACATCACTCTACAGACAGTAGTGGTTCATGTCCCCTCCCTAACATCACTCTACAGACAGTAGTGGTTCATGTCCCCTCCCTAACATCACTCTACAGACAGTAGTGGTTCATGTCCCCTCCCTAACATCACTCTACAGACAGTAGTGGTTCATGTCCCCTCCCTAACATCACTCTACAGACAGTAGTGGTTCATGTCCCCTCCCTAACATCACTCTACAGACAGTAGTGGTTCTGAGTTCATGTCCCCTCCCTAACATCACTCTACAGACAGTATTGGTTCTGAGTTCATGTCCCCTCCCTAACATCACTCTACAGACAGTAGTGGTTCATGTCCCCTCCCTAACATCACTCTACAGACAGTAGTGGTTCTGAGTTCATGTCCCCTCCCTAACATCACTCTACAGACAGTAGTGGTTCATGTCCCCTCCCTAACATCACTCTACAGACAGTAGTGGTTCATGTCCCCTCCCTAACATCACTCTACAGACAGTAGTGGTTCATGTCCCCTCCCTAACATCACTCTACAGACAGTAGTGGTGGTTCATGTCCCCTCCCTAACATCACTCTACAGACAGTAGTGGTTCATGTCCCCTCCCTAACATCACTCTACAGACAGTAGTGGTTCATGTCCCCTCCCTAACATCACTCTACAGACAGTAGTGGTTCATGTCCCCTCCCTAACATCACTCTACAGACAGTAGTGGTTCATGTCCCCTCCCTAACATCACTCTACAGACAGTAGTGGTTCATGTCCCCTCCCTAACATCACTCTACAGACAGTAGTGGTTCATGTCCCCTCCCTAACATCACTCTACAGACAGTATTGGTTCTGAGTTCATGTCCCCTCCCTAACATCACTCTACAGACAGTAGTGGTTCATGTCCCCTCCCTAACATCACTCTACAGACAGTAGTGGTTCTGGTTCATGTCCCCTCCTAACATCACTCTACAGACAGTATTGGTTCTGAGTTCATGTCCCCTCCCTAACATCACTCTACAGACAGTAGTGGTTCATGTCCCCTCCCTAACATCACTCTACAGACAGTAGTGGTTCTGAGTTCATGTCCCCTCCCTAACATCACTCTACAGACAGTAGTGGTTCTGAGTTCATGTCCCCTCCCTAACATCACTCTACAGACAGTAGTGGTTCTGAGTTCATGTCCCCTCCCTAACATCACTCTACAGACAGTAGTGGTTCATGTCCCCTCCCTAACATCACTCTACAGACAGTATTGGTTCTGAGTTCATGTCCCCTCCCTAACATCACTCTACAGACAGTAGTGGTTCATGTCCCCTCCCTAACATCACTCTACAGACAGTAGTGGTTCTGAGTTCATGTCCCCTCCCTAACATCACTCTACAGACAGTAGTGGTTCATGTCCCCTCCCTAACATCACTCTACAGACAGTAGTGGTTCATGTCCCCTCCCTAACATCACTCTACAGACAGTAGTGGTTCATGTCCCCTCCCTAACATCACTCTACAGACAGTAGTGGTTCATGTCCCCTCCCTAACATCACTCTACAGACAGTAGTGGTTCTGAGTTCATGTCCCCTCCCTAACATCACTCTACAGACAGTATTGGTTCTGAGTTCATGTCCCCTCCCTAACATCACTCTACAGACAGTAGTGGTTCATGTCCCCTCCCTAACATCACTCTACAGACAGTAGTGGTTCTGAGTTCATGTCCCCTCCCTAACATCACTCTACAGACAGTAGTGGTTCTGAGTTCATGTCCCCTCCCTAACATCACTCTACAGACAGTAGTGGTTCTGAGTTCATGTCCCCTCCCTAACATCACTCTACAGACAGTAGTGGTTCATGTCCCCTCCCTAACATCACTCTACAGACAGTATTGGTTCTGAGTTCATGTCCCCTCCCTAACATCACTCTACAGACAGTAGTGGTTCATGTCCCCTCCCTAACATCACTCTACAGACAGTAGTGGTTCATGTCCCCTCCCTAACATCACTCTACAGACAGTAGTGGTTCATGTCCCCTCCCTAACATCACTCTACAGACAGTAGTGGTTCATGTCCCCTCCCTAACATCACTCTACAGACAGTAGTGGTTCATGTCCCCTCCCTAACATCACTCTACAGACAGTAGTGGTTCATGTCCCCTCCCTAACATCACTCTACAGACAGTAGTGGTTCATGTCCCCTCCCTAACATCACTCTACAGACAGTAGTGGTTCATGTCCCCTCCCTAACATCACTCTACAGACAGTAGTGGTTCATGTCCCCTCCCTAACATCACTCTACAGACAGTAGTGGTTCTGAGTTCATGTCCCCTCCCTAACATCACTCTACAGACAGTATTGGTTCTGAGTTCATGTCCCCTCCCTAACATCACTCTACAGACAGTAGTGGTTCATGTCCCCTCCCTAACATCACTCTACAGACAGTAGTGGTTCTGAGTTCATGTCCCCTCCCTAACATCACTCTACAGACAGTAGTGGTTCATGTCCCCTCCCTAACATCACTCTACAGACAGTAGTGGTTCTGGTTCATGTCCCCTCCCTAACATCACTCTACAGACAGTAGTGGTTCTGAGTTCATGTCCCCTCCCTAACATCACTCTACAGACAGTAGTGGTTCTGAGTTCATGTCCCCTCCCTAACATCACTCTACAGACAGTAGTGGTTCATGTCCCCTCCCTAACATCACTCTACAGACAGTAGTGGTTCATGTCCCCTCCCTAACATCACTCTACAGACAGTAGTGGTTCATGTCCCCTCCCTAACATCACTCTACAGACAGTAGTGGTTCTGAGTTCATGTCCCCTCCTAACATCACTCTACAGACAGTATTGGTTCTGAGTTCATGTCCCTCCCTAACATCACTCTACAGACAGTAGTGGTTCATGTCCCCTCCCTAACATCACTCTACAGACAGTAGTGGTTCTGAGTTCATGTCCCCTCCCTAACATCACTCTACAGACAGTAGTGGTTCATGTCCCCTCCCTAACATCACTCTACAGACAGTAGTGGTTCTGAGTTCATGTCCCCTCCCTAACATCACTCTACAGACAGTAGTGGTTCTGGTTCATGTCCCCCCTAACATCACTCTACAGACAGTAGTGGTTCTGAGTTCATGTCCCCTCCCTAACATCACTCTACAGACAGTAGTGGTTCATGTCCCCTCCCTAACATCACTCTACAGACAGTATTGGTTCTGAGTTCATGTCCCCTCCCTAACATCACTCTACAGACAGTAGTGGTTCATGTCCCCTCCCTAACATCACTCTACAGACAGTAGTGGTTCATGTCCCCTCCTAACATCACTCTACAGACAGTAGTGGTTCATGTCCCCTCCCTAACATCACTCTACAGACAGTAGTGGTTCATGTCCCCTCCCTAACATCACTCTACAGACAGTAGTGGTTCATGTCCCCTCCCTAACATCACTCTACAGACAGTAGTGGTTCATGTCCCCTCCCTAACATCACTCTACAGACAGTAGTGGTTCATGTCCCCTCCCTAACATCACTCTACAGACAGTAGTGGTTCTGAGTTCATGTCCCCTCCCTAACATCACTCTACAGACAGTAGTGGTTCTGAGTTCATGTCCCCTCCCTAACATCACTCTACAGACAGTAGTGGTTCATGTCCCCTCCCTAACATCACTCTACAGACAGTAGTGGTTCTGAGTTCATGTCCCCTCCCTAACATCACTCTACAGACAGTAGTGGTTCATGTCCCCTCCCTAACATCACTCTACAGACAGTAGTGGTTCTGAGTTCATGTCCCCTCCCTAACATCACTCTACAGACAGTAGTGGTTCTGAGTTCATGTCCCCTCCCTAACATCACTCTACAGACAGTAGTGGTTCTGAGTTCATGTCCCCTCCCTAACATCACTCTACAGACAGTAGTGGTTCATGTCCCCTCCCTAACATCACTCTACAGACAGTATTGGTTCTGAGTTCATGTCCCCTCCCTAACATCACTCTACAGACAGTAGTGGTTCATGTCCCCTCCCTAACATCACTCTACAGACAGTAGTGGTTCATGTCCCCTCCCTAACATCACTCTACAGACAGTAGTGGTTCATGTCCCCTCCCTAACATCACTCTACAGACAGTAGTGGTTCATGTCCCCTCCCTAACATCACTCTACAGACAGTAGTGGTTCATGTCCCCTCCCTAACATCACTCTACAGACAGTAGTGGTTCATGTCCCCTCCCTAACATCACTCTACAGACAGTAGTGGTTCATGTCCCCTCCCTAACATCACTCTACAGACAGTAGTGGTTCATGTCCCCTCCCTAACATCACTCTACAGACAGTAGTGGTTCATGTCCCCTCCCTAACATCACTCTACAGACAGTAGTGGTTCTGAGTTCATGTCCCCTCCCTAACATCACTCTACAGACAGTATTGGTTCTGAGTTCATGTCCCCTCCCTAACATCACTCTACAGACAGTAGTGGTTCATGTCCCCTCCCTAACATCACTCTACAGACAGTAGTGGTTCTGAGTTCATGTCCCCTCCCTAACATCACTCTACAGACAGTAGTGGTTCTGAGTTCATGTCCCCTCCCTAACATCACTCTACAGACAGTAGTGGTTCATGTCCCCTCCCTAACATCACTCTACAGACAGTAGTGGTTCATGTCCCCTCCTAACATCACTCTACAGACAGTAGTGGTTCATGTCCCCTCCCTAACATCACTCTACAGACAGTAGTGGTTCATGTCCCCTCCCTAACATCACTCTACAGACAGTAGTGGTTCATGTCCCCTCCCTAACATCACTCTACAGACAGTAGTGGTTCATGTCCCTCCCTAACATCACTCTACAGACAGTAGTGGTTCATGTCCCCTCCCTAACATCACTCTACAGACAGTAGTGGTTCATGTCCCCTCCCTAACATCACTCTACAGACAGTAGTGGTTCATGTCCCCTCCCTAACATCACTCTACAGACAGTAGTGGTTCATGTCCCCTCCCTAACATCACTCTACAGACAGTAGTGGTTCATGTCCCCTCCCTAACATCACTCTACAGACAGTAGTGGTTCATGTCCCCTCCCTAACATCACTCTACAGACAGTAGTGGTTCATGTCCCCTCCCTAACATCACTCTACAGACAGTAGTGGTTCATGTCCCCTCCCTAACATCACTCTACAGACAGTAGTGGTTCATGTCCCCTCCCTAACATCACTCTACAGACAGTAGTGGTTCATGTCCCCTCCCTAACATCACTCTACAGACAGTATTGGTTCATGTCCCCTCCCTAACATCACTCTACAGACAGTAGTGGTTCATGTCCCCTCCCTAACATCACTCTACAGACAGTAGTGGTTCATGTCCCCTCCCTAACATCACTCTACAGACAGTAGTGGTTCATGTCCCCTCCCTAACATCACTCTACAGACAGTATTGGTTCATGTCCCCTCCCTAACATCACTCTACAGACAGTAGTGGTTCATGTCCCCTCCCTAACATCACTCTACAGACAGTAGTGGTTCATGTCCCCTCCCTAACATCACTCTACAGACAGTAGTGGTTCATGTCCCCTCCCTAACATCACTCTACAGACAGTATTGGTTCTGTGTTCATGTCCCCTCCCTAACATCACTCTACAGACAGTATTGGTTCTGAGTTCATGTCCCCTCCCTAACATCACTCTACAGACAGTAGTGGTTCATGTCCCCTCCCTAACATCACTCTACAGACAGTAGTGGTTCTGAGTTCATGTCCCCTCCCTAACATCACTCTACAGACAGTATTGGTTCTGAGTTCATGTCCCCTCCCTAACATCACTCTACAGACAGTAGTGGTTCATGTCCCCTCCCTAACATCACTCTACAGACAGTAGTGGTTCATGTCCCCTCCCTAACATCACTCTACAGACAGTAGTGGTTCATGTCCCCTCCCTAACATCACTCTACAGACAGTAGTGGTTCATGTCCCCTCCCTAACATCACTCTACAGACAGTATTGGTTCATGTCCCCTCCCTAACATCACTCTACAGACAGTAGTGGTTCATGTCCCCTCCCTAACATCACTCTACAGACAGTAGTGGTTCATGTCCCCTCCCTAACATCACTCTACAGACAGTAGTGGTTCATGTCCCCTCCCTAACATCACTCTACAGACAGTAGTGGTTCATGTCCCCTCCCTAACATCACTCTACAGACAGTAGTGGTTCATGTCCCCTCCCTAACATCACTCTACAGACAGTAGTGGTTCTGTGTTCATGTCCCCTCCCTAACATCACTCTACAGACAGTAGTGGTTCATGTCCCCTCCCTAACATCACTCTACAGACAGTAGTGGTTCTGAGTTCATGTCCCCTCCCTAACATCACTCTACAGACAGTAGTGGTTCATGTCCCCTCCCTAACATCACTCTACAGACAGTAGTGGTTCATGTCCCCTCCCTAACATCACTCTACAGACAGTAGTGGTTCATGTCCCCTCCCTAACATCACTCTACAGACAGTATTGGTTCATGTCCCCTCCCTAACATCACTCTACAGACAGTAGTGGTTCATGTCCCCTCCCTAACATCACTCTACAGACAGTAGTGGTTCATGTCCCCTCCCTAACATCACTCTACAGACAGTAGTGGTTCATGTCCCCTCCCTAACATCACTCTACAGACAGTAGTGGTTCATGTCCCCTCCCTAACATCACTCTACAGACAGTAGTGGTTCATGTCCCCTCCCTAACATCACTCTACAGACAGTAGTGGTTCATGTCCCCTCCCTAACATCACTCTACAGACAGTAGTGGTTCATGTCCCCTCCCTAACATCACTCTACAGACAGTAGTGGTTCATGTCCCCTCCCTAACATCACTCTACAGACAGTAGTGGTTCATGTCCCCTCCTAACATCACTCTACAGACAGTAGTGGTTCATGTCCTCTCCCTAACATCACTCTACAGACAGTAGTGGTTCATGTCCCCTCCCTAACATCACTCTACAGACAGTAGTGGTTCATGTCCCCTCCCTAACATCACTCTACAGACAGTAGTGGTTCTGAGTTCATGTCCCCTCCCTAACATCACTCTACAGACAGTATTGGTTCTGAGTTCATGTCCCCTCCCTAACATCACTCTACAGACAGTAGTGGTTCATGTCCCCTCCCTAACATCACTCTACAGACAGTAGTGGTTCATGTCCCCTCCCTAACATCACTCTACAGACAGTAGTGGTTCATGTCCCCTCCCTAACATCACTCTACAGACAGTAGTGGTTCATGTCCCCTCCCTAACATCACTCTACAGACAGTAGTGGTTCATGTCCCCTCCCTAACATCACTCTACAGACAGTAGTGGTTCATGTCCCCTCCCTAACATCACTCTACAGACAGTAGTGGTTCTGAGTTCATGTCCCCTCCCTAACATCACTCTACAGACAGTAGTGGTTCTGAGTTCATGTCCCCTCCCTAACATCACTCTACAGACAGTAGTGGTTCATGTCCCCTCCCTAACATCACTCTACAGACAGTAGTGGTTCATGTCCCCTCCCTAACATCACTCTACAGACAGTAGTGGTTCATGTCCCCTCCCTAACATCACTCTACAGACAGTATTGGTTCATGTCCCTCCCTAACATCACTCTACAGACAGTAGTGGTTCATGTCCACTCCCTAACATCACTCTACAGACAGTATTGGTTCATGTCCCCTCCCTAACATCACTCTACAGACAGTAGTGGTTCATGTCCCCTCCCTAACATCACTCTACAGACAGTAGTGGTTCATGTCCCCTCCCTAACATCACTCTACAGACAGTAGTGGTTCATGTCCCCTCCCTAACATCACTCTACAGACAGTAGTGGTTCTGAGTTCATGTCCCCTCCCTAACATCACTCTACAGACAGTAGTGGTTCATGTCCCCTCCCTAACATCACTCTACAGACAGTAGTGGTTCATGTCCCCTCCCTAACATCACTCTACAGACAGTAGTGGTTCATGTCCCCTCCCTAACATCACTCTACAGACAGTATTGGTTCTGAGTTCATGTCCCCTCCCTAACATCACTCTACAGACAGTAGTGGTTCATGTCCCCTCCCTAACATCACTCTACAGACAGTAGTGGTTCATGTCCCCTCCCTAACATCACTCTACAGACAGTAGTGGTTCATGTCCCCTCCCTAACATCACTCTACAGACAGTAGTGGTTCATGTCCCCTCCCTAACATCACTCTACAGACAGTAGTGGTTCATGTCCCCTCCCTAACATCACTCTACAGACAGTAGTGGTTCATGTCCCCTCCCTAACATCACTCTACAGACAGTAGTGGTTCATGTCCCCTCCCTAACATCACTCTACAGACAGTAGTGGTTCATGTCCCCTCCCTAACATCACTCTACAGACAGTAGTGGTTCATGTCCCCTCCCTAACATCACTCTACAGACAGTAGTGGTTCATGTCCCCTCCCTAACATCACTCTACAGACAGTAGTGGTTCATGTCCCCTCCCTAACATCACTCTACAGACAGTAGTGGTTCATGTCCCCTCCCTAACATCACTCTACAGACAGTAGTGGTTCATGTCCCCTCCCTAACATCACTCTACAGACAGTAGTGGTTCATGTCCCCTCCCTAACATCACTCTACAGACAGTAGTGGTTCATGTCCCCTCCCTAACATCACTCTACAGACAGTAGTGGTTCATGTCCCCTCCCTAACATCACTCTACAGACAGTAGTGGTTCATGTCCCCTCCCTAACATCACTCTACAGACAGTAGTGGTTCATGTCCCCTCCCTAACATCACTCTACAGACAGTAGTGGTTCATGTCCCCTCCCTAACATCACTCTACAGACAGTAGTGGTTCATGTCCCCTCCCTAACATCACTCTACAGACAGTAGTGGTTCATGTCCCCTCCCTAACATCACTCTACAGACAGTAGTGGTTCATGTCCCCTCCCTAACATCACTCTACAGACAGTAGTGGTTCATGTCCCCTCCCTAACATCACTCTACAGACAGTAGTGGTTCATGTCCCCTCCCTAGTATCACTCTACAGACAGTAGTGGTTCATGTCCCCTCCCTAACATCACTCTACAGACAGTAGTGGTTCATGTCCCCTCCCTAACATCACTCTACAGACAGTAGTGGTTCATGTCCCCTCCCTAACATCACTCTACAGACAGTAGTGGTTCATGTCCCCTCCCTAACATCACTCTACAGACAGTAGTGGTTCATGTCCCCTCCCTAACATCACTCTACAGACAGTAGTGGTTCATGTCCCCTCCCTAACATCACTCTACAGACAGTAGTGGTTCATGTCCCCTCCCTAACATCACTCTACAGACAGTAGTGGTTCATGTCCCCTCCCTAACATCACTCTACAGACAGTAGTGGTTCATGTCCCCTCCCTAACATCACTCTACAGACAGTAGTGGTTCATGTCCCCTCCCTAACATCACTCTACAGACAGTAGTGGTTCATGTCCCCTCCCTAACATCACTCTACAGACAGTAGTGGTTCATGTCCCCTCCCTAACATCACTCTACAGACAGTAGTGGTTCATGTCCCCTCCCTAACATCACTCTACAGACAGTAGTGGTTCATGTCCCCTCCCTAACATCACTCTACAGACAGTAGTGGTTCATGTCCCCTCCCTAACATCACTCTACAGACAGTAGTGGTTCATGTCCCCTCCCTAACATCACTCTACAGACAGTAGTGGTTCATGTCCCCTCCCTAACATCACTCTACAGACAGTAGTGGTTCATGTCCCCTCCCTAACATCACTCTACAGACAGTAGTGGTTCATGTCCCCTCCCTAACATCACTCTACAGACAGTAGTGGTTCATGTCCCCTCCCTAACATCACTCTACAGACAGTAGTGGTTCATGTCCCCTCCCTAACATCACTCTACAGACAGTAGTGGTTCATGTCCCCTCCCTAACATCACTCTACAGACAGTAGTGGTTCATGTCCCCTCCCTAACATCACTCTACAGACAGTAGTGGTTCATGTCCCCTCCCTAACATCACTCTACAGACAGTAGTGGTTCATGTCCCCTCCCTAACATCACTCTACAGACAGTAGTGGTTCATGTCCCCTCCCTAACATCACTCTACAGACAGTAGTGGTTCATGTCCCCTCCCTAACATCACTCTACAGACAGTAGTGGTTCATGTCCCCTCCCTAACATCACTCTACAGACAGTAGTGGTTCATGTCCCCTCCCTAACATCACTCTACAGACAGTAGTGGTTCATGTCCCCTCCCTAACATCACTCTACAGACAGTAGTGGTTCATGTCCCCTCCCTAACATCACTCTACAGACAGTAGTGGTTCATGTCCCCTCCCTAACATCACTCTACAGACAGTAGTGGTTCATGTCCCCTCCCTAACATCACTCTACAGACAGTAGTGGTTCATGTCCCCTCCCTAACATCACTCTACAGACAGTAGTGGTTCATGTCCCCTCCCTAACATCACTCTACAGACAGTAGTGGTTCATGTCCCCTCCCTAACATCACTCTACAGACAGTAGTGGTTCATGTCCCCTCCCTAACATCACTCTACAGACAGTATTGGTTCTGTGTTCATGTCCCCTCCCTAACATCACTCTACAGACAGTAGTGGTTCTGTGTTCATGTCCCCTCCCTAACATCACTCTACAGACAGTATTGGTTCTGTGTTCATGTCCCCTCCCTAACATCACTCTACAGACAGTAGTGGTTCATGTCCCCTCCCTAACATCACTCTACAGACAGTAGTGGTTCATGTCCCCTCCCTAACATCACTCTACAGACAGTAGTGGTTCATGTCCCCTCCCTAACATCACTCTACAGACAGTAGTGGTTCATGTCCCCTCCCTAACATCACTCTACAGACAGTAGTGGTTCATGTCCCCTCCCTAACATCACTCTACAGACAGTAGTGGTTCATGTCCCCTCCCTAACATCACTCTACAGACAGTAGTGGTTCATGTCCCCTCCCTAACATCACTCTACAGACAGTAGTGGTTCATGTCCCCTCCCTAACATCACTCTACAGACAGTAGTGGTTCATGTCCCCTCCCTAACATCACTCTACAGACAGTAGTGGTTCATGTCCCCTCCCTAACATCACTCTACAGACAGTAGTGGTTCATGTCCCCTCCCTAACATCACTCTACAGACAGTAGTGGTTCATGTCCCCTCCCTAACATCACTCTACAGACAGTAGTGGTTCATGTCCCCTCCCTAACATCACTCTACAGACAGTAGTGGTTCATGTCCCCTCCCTAACATCACTCTACAGACAGTAGTGGTTCATGTCCCCTCCCTAACATCACTCTACAGACAGTAGTGGTTCTGAGTTCATGTCCCCTCCCTAACATCACTCTACAGACAGTAGTGGTTCATGTCCCCTCCCTAACATCACTCTACAGACAGTATTGGTTCATGTCCCCTCCCTAACATCACTCTACAGACAGTAGTGGTTCATGTCCCCTCCCTAACATCACTCTACAGACAGTAGTGGTACATGTCCCCTCCCTAACATCACTCTACAGACAGTAGTGGTTCATGTCCCCTCCCTAACATCACTCTACAGACAGTAGTGGTTCATGTCCCCTCCCTAACATCACTCTACAGACAGTAGTGGTTCATGTCCCCTCCCTAACATCACTCTACAGACAGTAGTGGTTCATGTCCCCTCCCTAACATCACTCTACAGACAGTAGTGGTTCATGTCCCCTCCCTAACATCACTCTACAGACAGTAGTGGTTCATGTCCCCTCCCTAACATCACTCTACAGACAGTAGTGGTTCATGTCCCCTCCCTAACATCACTCTACAGACAGTAGTGGTTCATGTCCCCTCCCTAACATCACTCTACAGACAGTAGTGGTTCATGTCCCCTCCCTAACATCACTCTACAGACAGTATTGGTTCTGTGTTCATGTCCCCTCCCTAACATCACTCTACAGACAGTAGTGGTTCTGTGTTCATGTCCCCTCCCTAACATCACTCTACAGACAGTATTGGTTCTGTGTTCATGTCCCCTCCCTAACATCACTCTACAGACAGTAGTGGTTCATGTCCCCTCCCTAACATCACTCTACAGACAGTAGTGGTTCATGTCCCCTCCCTAACATCACTCTACAGACAGTAGTGGTTCATGTCCCCTCCCTAACATCACTCTACAGACAGTAGTGGTTCATGTCCCCTCCCTAACATCACTCTACAGACAGTAGTGGTTCATGTCCCCTCCCTAACATCACTCTACAGACAGTAGTGGTTCATGTCCCCTCCCTAACATCACTCTACAGACAGTAGTGGTTCATGTCCCCTCCCTAACATCACTCTACAGACAGTAGTGGTTCATGTCCCCTCCCTAACATCACTCTACAGACAGTAGTGGTTCATGTCCCCTCCCTAACATCACTCTACAGACAGTAGTGGTTCATGTCCCCTCCCTAACATCACTCTACAGACAGTAGTGGTTCATGTCCCCTCCCTAACATCACTCTACAGACAGTATTGGTTCTGAGTTCATGTCCCCTCCCTAACATCACTCTACAGACAGTAGTGGTTCATGTCCCCTCCCTAACATCACTCTACAGACAGTATTGGTTCATGTCCCCTCCCTAACATCACTCTACAGACAGTAGTGGTTCATGTCCCCTCCCTAACATCACTCTACAGACAGTAGTGGTTCATGTCCCCTCCCTAACATCACTCTACAGACAGTAGTGGTTCATGTCCCCTCCCTAACATCACTCTACAGACAGTAGTGGTTCTGAGTTCATGTCCCCTCCCTAACATCACTCTACAGACAGTAGTGGTTCATGTCCCCTCCCTAACATCACTCTACAGACAGTAGTGGTTCATGTCCCCTCCCTAACATCACTCTACAGACAGTAGTGGTTCATGTCCCCTCCCTAACATCACTCTACAGACAGTATTGGTTCTGAGTTCATGTCCCCTCCCTAACATCACTCTACAGACAGTAGTGGTTCATGTCCCCTCCCTAACATCACTCTACAGACAGTAGTGGTTCATGTCCCCTCCCTAACATCACTCTACAGACAGTAGTGGTTCATGTCCCCTCCCTAACATCACTCTACAGACAGTAGTGGTTCATGTCCCCTCCCTAACATCACTCTACAGACAGTAGTGGTTCATGTCCCCTCCCTAACATCACTCTACAGACAGTAGTGGTTCATGTCCCCTCCCTAACATCACTCTACAGACAGTAGTGGTTCATGTCCCCTCCCTAACATCACTCTACAGACAGTAGTGGTTCATGTCCCCTCCCTAACATCACTCTACAGACAGTAGTGGTTCATGTCCCCTCCCTAACATCACTCTACAGACAGTAGTGGTTCATGTCCCCTCCCTAACATCACTCTACAGACAGTAGTGGTTCATGTCCCCTCCCTAACATCACTCTACAGACAGTAGTGGTTCATGTCCCCTCCCTAACATCACTCTACAGACAGTAGTGGTTCATGTCCCCTCCCTAACATCACTCTACAGACAGTAGTGGTTCATGTCCCCTCCCTAACATCACTCTACAGACAGTAGTGGTTCATGTCCCCTCCCTAACATCACTCTACAGACAGTAGTGGTTCATGTCCCCTCCCTAACATCACTCTACAGACAGTAGTGGTTCATGTCCCCTCCCTAACATCACTCTACAGACAGTAGTGGTTCATGTCCCCTCCCTAACATCACTCTACAGACAGTAGTGGTTCATGTCCCCTCCCTAACATCACTCTACAGACAGTAGTGGTTCATGTCCCCTCCCTAACATCACTCTACAGACAGTAGTGGTTCATGTCCCCTCCCTAACATCACTCTACAGACAGTAGTGGTTCATGTCCCCTCCCTAACATCACTCTACAGACAGTAGTGGTTCATGTCCCCTCCCTAACATCACTCTACAGACAGTAGTGGTTCATGTCCCCTCCCTAACATCACTCTACAGACAGTAGTGGTTCATGTCCCCTCCCTAACATCACTCTACAGACAGTAGTGGTTCATGTCCCCTCCCTAACATCACTCTACAGACAGTAGTGGTTCATGTCCCCTCCCTAACATCACTCTACAGACAGTAGTGGTTCATGTCCCCTCCCTAACATCACTCTACAGACAGTAGTGGTTCATGTCCCCTCCCTAACATCACTCTACAGACAGTAGTGGTTCATGTCCCCTCCCTAACATCACTCTACAGACAGTAGTGGTTCATGTCCCCTCCCTAACATCACTCTACAGACAGTATTGGTTCATGTCCCCTCCCTAACATCACTCTACAGACAGTAGTGGTTCATGTCCCCTCCCTAACATCACTCTACAGACAGTAGTGGTTCATGTCCCCTCCCTAACATCACTCTACAGACAGTAGTGGTTCATGTCCCCTCCCTAACATCACTCTACAGACAGTAGTGGTTCATGTCCCCTCCCTAACATCACTCTACAGACAGTAGTGGTTCATGTCCCCTCCCTAACATCACTCTACAGACAGTAGTGGTTCTGAGTTCATGTCCCCTCCCTAACATCACTCTACAGACAGTAGTGGTTCATGTCCCCTCCCTAACATCACTCTACAGACAGTAGTGGTTCATGTCCCCTCCCTAACATCACTCTACAGACAGTAGTGGTTCATGTCCCCTCCCTAACATCACTCTACAGACAGTAGTGGTTCATGTCCCCTCCCTAACATCACTCTACAGACAGTATTGGTTCATGTCCCCTCCCTAACATCACTCTACAGACAGTAGTGGTTCATGTCCCCTCCCTAACATCACTCTACAGACAGTAGTGGTTCATGTCCCCTCCCTAACATCACTCTACAGACAGTAGTGGTTCATGTCCCCTCCCTAACATCACTCTACAGACAGTAGTGGTTCATGTCCCCTCCCTAACATCACTCTACAGACAGTAGTGGTTCATGTCCCCTCCCTAACATCACTCTACAGACAGTAGTGGTTCATGTCCCCTCCCTAACATCACTCTACAGACAGTAGTGGTTCATGTCCCCTCCCTAACATCACTCTACAGACAGTAGTGGTTCATGTCCCCTCCCTAACATCACTCTACAGACAGTAGTGGTTCTGAGTTCATGTCCCCTCCCTAACATCACTCTACAGACAGTATTGGTTCATGTCCCCTCCCTAACATCACTCTACAGACAGTAGTGGTTCTGAGTTCATGTCCCCTCCCTAACATCACTCTACAGACAGTATTGGTTCATGTCCCCTCCCTAACATCACTCTACAGACAGTAGTGGTTCATGTCCCCTCCCTAACATCACTCTACAGACAGTAGTGGTTCATGTCCCCTCCCTAACATCACTCTACAGACAGTAGTGGTTCATGTCCCCTCCCTAACATCACTCTACAGACAGTAGTGGTTCATGTCCCCTCCCTAACATCACTCTACAGACAGTAGTGGTTCATGTCCCCTCCCTAACATCACTCTACAGACAGTAGTGGTTCATGTCCCCTCCCTAACATCACTCTACAGACAGTAGTGGTTCATGTCCCCTCCCTAACATCACTCTACAGACAGTAGTGGTTCATGTCCCCTCCCTAACATCACTCTACAGACAGTAGTGGTTCATGTCCCCTCCCTAACATCACTCTACAGACAGTAGTGGTTCATGTCCCCTCCCTAACATCACTCTACAGACAGTAGTGGTTCATGTCCCCTCCCTAACATCACTCTACAGACAGTAGTGGTTCATGTCCCCTCCCTAACATCACTCTACAGACAGTAGTGGTTCATGTCCCCTCCCTAACATCACTCTACAGACAGTAGTGGTTCATGTCCCCTCCCTAACATCACTCTACAGACAGTAGTGGTTCATGTCCCCTCCCTAACATCACTCTACAGACAGTAGTGGTTCATGTCCCCTCCCTAACATCACTCTACAGACAGTAGTGGTTCATGTCCCCTCCCTAACATCACTCTACAGACAGTAGTGGTTCATGTCCCCTCCCTAACATCACTCTACAGACAGTAGTGGTTCATGTCCCCTCCCTAACATCACTCTACAGACAGTAGTGGTTCATGTCCCCTCCCTAACATCACTCTACAGACAGTAGTGGTTCATGTCCCCTCCCTAACATCACTCTACAGACAGTAGTGGTTCATGTCCCCTCCCTAACATCACTCTACAGACAGTAGTGGTTCATGTCCCCTCCCTAACATCACTCTACAGACAGTAGTGGTTCATGTCCCCTCCCTAACATCACTCTACAGACAGTAGTGGTTCATGTCCCCTCCCTAACATCACTCTACAGACAGTATTGGTTCATGTCCCCTCCCTAACATCACTCTACAGACAGTAGTGGTTCATGTCCCCTCCCTAACATCACTCTACAGACAGTAGTGGTTCATGTCCCCTCCCTAACATCACTCTACAGACAGTATTGGTTCATGTCCCTCCCTAACATCACTCTACAGACAGTAGTGGTTCATGTCCCCTCCCTAACATCACTCTACAGACAGTAGTGGTTCATGTCCCCTCCCTAACATCACTCTATGTATCGATCTGTTCTTTATTATTAAACTCACCAACTTCACCTTCTTCCGGCTTCCTGACTCCTGCTTCCTGCTTCCTGCTTCCTGACTCCTGCTTCCTGACTCCTGCTTCCTGCTTCCTGCTTCCTGCTTCCTGACTCCTGCTTCCTGACTCCTGCTTCCTGACTCCTGCTTCCTGCTTCCTGCTTCCTGCTTCCTGACTCCTGCTTCCTGACTCCTGCTTCCTGACTCCTGCTTCCTGACTCCTGCTTCCTGACTCCTGCTTCCTGACTCCTGCTTCTGACTCCTGCTTCCTGACTCCTGCTTCCTGACTCCTGCTTCCTGCTTCCTGCTTCCTGCTTCCTGCTTCCTGACTCCTGCTTCCTGACTCCTGACTCCTGCTTCCTGACTCCTGCTTCCTGACTCCTGCTTCCTGACTCCTGCTTCCTGACTCCTGCTTCCTGACTCCTGCTTCCTGACTCCTGCTTCCTGACTCCTGCTTCCTGACTCCTGCTTCCTGACTCCTGCTTCCTGACTCCTGCTTCCTGACTCCCAGCATCATTGTTACAAATGTTTTTGAAGTGTATGTCATATATCTAGGAGATATAAGAAAGCTCAGGAAATGTTTATAAATGTTTAGACACATTTAACCCCTTGTTGTTGTTGGCACAAAACTACCTTCGTTCTTCCATTATTTTGTCAGGGTTACCTTCAGACCAGTCCCATAACACTGGTGGGGGAAATAGAACAAAACGGAGAACACCGCCGTATTGGTGAGAGTCTCCCCTTCTTACAGTGGGGTAAAACGGTTCAGACACCTCAGACAAAAGCTGACACATCGGCGTTACCGACTTCAGACGAGTCACTCGTGGAGGTCGTACAGCACAACGGAGAACACCATATTAGTTTGTTGGCCAAACCGTTAGGATGCTACAGACATTTTCAGGATGTCTACCAGTCTGACCAACAGCGGTATAAATCGGACTCTTTCCACCGCAGATAGGGAAGGGCCACATAGGAGGATGCGATGTATTGAGACACAGCCCATGCAGAAAACATCTCCAGCTCATTAAACTGACAGATATAAATGTTTTTTATTTTTATTATATTACTTAGATTGACGCACCGGTACGTCAATAGACTCTATACTATAAAAAATATGAAACTAGTTCCGTTCCAAATGCCAAGATGTGGAGGGCAAAACATGAGAGAGAGATGGAGGCAGAAGGAAAGGGAGATGCAGAGACCAAAGCTTATAAATGGCAGAAGCTTTAACAGTTATTATTATGGCCACACTGGAAATAATAGAATTGGCCGCACGCTTCGTAACTTTCAGAATATGTCAAAGATACATTTTAATCTCCCACAAAAAAAAATCATTGATTAAAAGAAGAAGCTTCCTTCTCGTTGTTTTTCGCAGCCAAAATGGAAAATGGATTTGACTCTTTTCCACCATGGCTACTAGATCTGATCGTGGGTCCTGTCCATAATCGTTATCTGGGCCCTCTTCAGGTTCCAGTCACGTCCCAATCAGACACCAGTCAGGTGGCAACCAGAGAGACAGAATCCAGTCAGGTCCCAGTCAGGTCCCAGTCAGGTCCCAGTCAGGTCCCAGTCAGACCCCAGTCAGGTCCCGGTCAGGTCCCAGTCAGACCCCAGTCAGCCAGGTGACCAGTCAGACCCCAGTCAGGTCCCAGTCAGGTCCCAGTCAGCCAGCTGGCCAGTCAGACCCCAGTCAGACCGCAGTCAGCCAGCTGGCCAGTCAGACCCCAGTCAGCCAGCTGGCCAGTCAGACCCCAGTCAGCCAGCTGGCCAGGCAGACCCCAGTCAGACCCCAGTCAAACCCCGGTCTACCAGTTGGCCAGTCAGACCCCAGTCAGACCTCAATTAAACCCCAGCCAGCCAGCTGGCCAGTCAGACCCCAGCCAGCCAGCTGGCCAGTCAGACCCCAGCCAGCCAGCTGGCCAGTCAGACCCCAGTCAAACCCCTGTCTACCAGCTGGCCAGTCAGACCCCAGTCAGTCAGCTGGCCAGTTTCTTTATTCCATGTGTAACTCTGTGTTGTTTGTGTCGAACTGCTTTGCTTTATTCTTGGCCAGGTCACAGTTGTAAATGAGAACTTGTTTCTCAAGTGGCCTACCTGGTTAAATAAATGTGAAATCAAATTTTTAAAATAAAAGTTTGGTGGAGGAGGAGTAACAGTCTGGGGCCATTTTTCATGGTTCGGGCCCCTCAGTTCCAGTCAAGGGAAATCATAACGCTGCAGCATACAGTGACATTCTAGACAATTCTGTGCTTCCAACTTTGTGGTAACAGTGTGGGGAAGGCCATTTCCTGTTTCAGCATGCTGTTCCAGCAATGCCAACGTGCACAAATCAAGATCCATACAGAAATGGTTTGTCGAGATCAGCGTGGAAGAACTTGACTGGCCTACACAGAGCCCTGACCTCAACCCCATCGAACACCTTTGGGGATGAGCCAGGACTAATCACCTAACATCAGTGCCAGACTTCACTAATGCTCTTGTGACTGAATGGAGGTCCCAGCTGCAATGTTCTAACATCTAGTGGAAAGCCTTCCCAGAAGAGTGGAGGCTGTTATAGCAGCAATGTTCCAACATCTAGTGGAAAGCCTTCCCAGAAGAGTGGAGGCTGTTATAGCAGCAATGTTCTAACATCTAGTGGAAAGCCTTCCCAGAAGAGTGGAGGCTGTTATAGCAGCAATGTTCTAACATCTAGTGGAAAGCCTTCCCAGAAGAGTGGAGGCTGTTATAGCAGCAATGTTCCAACATCTAGTGGAAAGCCTTCCCAGAAGAGTGGAGGCTGTTATAGCAGCAATGTACCAACATCTAGTGGAAAGCATTCCCAGAAGAGAGGAGGCTGTTATAGCAACAATGTTCCAACATCTAGTGGAAAGCCTTCCCAGAAGAGTGGAGACTGTTATAGCAACAATGTTCCAACATCTAGTGGAAAGCCTTCCCAGAAGAGTGGAGGCTGTTATAGCAGCAATGTTCCTACATCTAGTGGAAAGCCTTCCCAGAAGAGTGGAGGCTGTTATAGCAGCAATGTTCCAACATCTAGTGGAAAGCCTTCCCAGAAGAGTGGAGGCTGTTATAGCAGCAATGTTCCAACATCTAGTGGAAAGCCTTCCCAGAAGAGTGGAGGCTGTTATAGCAGCAATGTTCCTACATCTAGTGGAAAGCCTTCCCAGAAGAGTGGAGACTGTTATAGCAACAATGTTCCTACATCTAGTGGAAAGCCTTCCCAGAAGAGTGGAGACTGTTATAGCAACAAAAGGGGGACCAGCTCCATATTAAAGCCTTCCCAGAAGAGTGGAGGCTGTTATAGCAACAAAAGGGGGACCAGCTCCATATTAAAGCCTTCCCAGAAGAGTGGAGGCTGTTATAGCAACAAAAGGGGGACCAGCTCCATATTAAAGCCTTCCCAGAAGAGTGGAGGCTGTTATAGCAACAAAAGGGGGACCAGCTCCATATTAAAGCCTTCCCAGAAGAGTGGAGGCTGTTATAGCAACAAAGGGGGACCAGCTCCATATTAAAGCCTTCCCAGAAGAGTGGAGACTGTTATAGCAACAAAAGGGGGACCAGCTCCAATTAAAGCCTTCCCAGAAGAGTGGAGGCTGTTATAGCAACAAAAGGGGACCAGCTCCATATTAAAGCCTTCCCAGAAGAGTGGAGGCTGTTATAGCAACAAAAGGGGGACCAGCTCCATATTAAAGCCTTCCCAGAAGAGTGGAGGCTGTTATAGCAACAAAAGGGGGACCAGCTCCATATTAAAGCCTTCCCAGAAGAGTGGAGGCTGTTATAGCAACAAAAGGGGGACCAGCTCCATATTTTTAATATATTTTGTATTTAACCTTTATTTAACTTGAATTCATCCCCATGATTTATGGAATGAGATGTTGGAGGAGCAGGTGTCCACATACATTTGGTCATGTAGTGCACTATGACTTACCCTTCAATCCATACTTGTTGCGTCGGCCATATTTGTTGATGAGAATGAAGAGGACGATGAGGAGAACACTGGTGAAACCAGCCAGACCTACTGCTATCGACACCTGGAGACAGACAGACAGGTTAGGAGACAGACAGACAGGTGAAACCAGCCAGACCTACTGCTATCGACACCTGGAGACAGACAGACAGGTTAGGAGACAGACAGACAGGTTAGGAGACAGACAGACAGGTTAGGAGACAGACAGACAGGTGAAACCAGCCAGACCTACTGCTATCGACACCTGGAGACAGACAGACAGGTTAGGAGACAGACAGACAGACAGACAGACAGACAGACAGACAGACAGACAGACAGACAGACAGACAGACAGACAGACAGGTTAGGAGACAGACAGACAGGTTAGGCAACAGACAGACAGACAGACAGACAGACAGACAGACAGACAGACAGACAGACAGACAGGTGATTCTAGCCACCCCCAGTACTGTGGACACCAGGAGACAGACAGAGAGACAGACAGGTTAGGAGACAGACAGACAGGTTAGGAGACAGACAGAGAGACAGGTGATTCTAGCCAGCCCCAGTACTGTGGAAACCAGGAGACACTACACTACTTTTGAACAGAGCCCTATGGACTGTGGTCTAAAGTAGTGCCCTATGTAGGGATTAGTGTGCTATTTGAGACAGACCCTGAGTCATTATAAACTCACCCCAAACGTCTCCTCTTCCGGCCTGATGGCATTGTTTGATGGCACTGGGCTACCTGGAATACAGACAGAGACAGTAGGAGCACTGGAGAATACAACCCACTCCCAAATGGCACACTATTCCATAGTACACTAGCTTTGACCAGAGCCCTCCTTGCCTTGTAGTGTGCTATATATGGAACAGGGTTCTATTTGGGATGCAGTCTAACTCCAGAGCAGAATTGTGGAGTAAAAATCGACCGACAGGCTGGAGTCTTTAAATCCCATTTCACATAAAACAGTTTCCTTATCAGAAGATATTATACACTGGAGGTTATTTATATAAAAGAACAGAGGACATGAACAGGACAAGCTGGAGCAAAGTGAACACACACACACACGGACTGAAACACACACACACACTCACACACTCACACACACCACACACACACACTCACACACTCATACACTCACACACACACACACTGAAACACACACTCACACAGACTCACACCACACACACACACACACACACACTCACACACACCACACACACACACACAGAATCACACACCACTCACTCATACACACTCACACACACAGACTCACAACCATGAAATGGAGTCTCTGTCGGCTGCTGTCGGATACAATTTGAAGGATGAGAGGAGGCTGAAAATCAGAGAGGAATTGGGGGTGTCTGTGTCTGTGTGTGTGTGTGTGTGTGTGTGTGTGTGTGTGTGTGTGTGTGTGTGTGTGTGTGTGTCTGAGTGTGTTGAATTAGCAGTCCCTTTTCTCAGCCCGTAATAACTATAAGCAGCCTGTAACAACTATACGCAGCTCCTTCCCTCCAAACCTCCCTTCAACCCTCCTTCCCTCCAAACCTCCCTTCAACCCTCCTCCCAACCTCCCTTCAACCCTCCCTTCAACCCTCCCTTCAACCCTCCCTCCCTCCAAACCTCCTCCAAACCTCCCTTCAACCCTCCCTCCTCCAATCCTCCCTTCAACCCTCCCTCCTACAAACCTCCTTCAACCCTCCCTCCTCCAAACCTCCCTTCAACCCTCCTTCCCTACAAACCTCCCTTCAACCCTCCTTCCCTCCAATCCTCCCTTCAACCCTCCTTCCCTACAAACCTCCCTTCAACCCTCCCTCCCTCCAATCCTCCCTTCAACCCTCCCTCCCTCCAATCCTCCCTTCAACCCTCCCTCCTCCAATCCTCCCTTCAACCCTCCCTCCCTTCAACCCTCCCTCCCTCTAACCATCCCTCTAACCCTCCCTTCAACCCTCCAACCCTCCCTTCAACCCTCCTTCCCTCCCTTCAACCCTCCCTCCCTTCAAGTATTTTCTCCCCCTCCAACCCTCCCTTCAACACTCCTTCCCTCCTTCAAACCTCCTTCCATCCCTCCAACCCTCCCTTCAACCCCCTTCCCTCCCTCCAACCCTCCCTTCAACCCCCTTCCCTCCTCCAACCCTCCCTTCAACACTCCTTCCCTCTCTTCATCCCTCCCTCCTGCCAACCCTCCCTTCAACACTCCTTCCCTCCTTTATGCCTCCTTCCCTCCCTCCAACCCTCCCTTCAACCCTCCTTCCCTCCCTTCCACCCTCCCTTCCTTAACCCTCCTTCCCTCCCTCCAACCCTCCCTTCAACCCCCTTCCCTCCCTCCAATCACCTCTCCCTTCAGCCCTCCTTCCTCCCTCCAACCCTCCTTCACCCTCCTTCCCACCCTTCAACCCCCTTCCCTCCCTCCTTCCTCCCTTCAACCCTCCTTCCCTCCCTTCAACCCTCCTTCCCTCCCTCCAACCCTCCCTTCAACCCTCCTTCCCACCCTCCAACCCTCCTTCCTCCCTCCAACCCTCCTCCACCCTCCTTCCCTCTCTTCATCCCTCCCTCCCGCCAACCCTCCTTCCCTCCTCCAACCCTACCTTCAACCCTCCTTCCCTCTCTTCATCCCTCCCTCCCTCCAACCCTCCTTCAAACCTCCCTCCCTCCCTCCAACCCTCCCCTCAACGTTCCTTTCCTGCTTCCAGCCTCCCTTCAACCCTCCTTCCCTCCCTCCAACTCTCCTTCAACCCTCTTTCCTCTCTTCATCCCTCCCTCCCTCCCTCCAACCCTTCCTTCAACCCTCCTTCCTTCCTTCCCTCCAACCCTCCTTCAACCCTCCTTCCTTCCCTCCCTCACCCTCCCTTCAACCCTCCTTCCTTCTCTCCCTCCAACCCTCCTTCCTTCCCTCCCTTCAACCTCCTTCCCTCTCTTCATCCCTCCCTCCCTCCAACCCTCCCTTCAACCCTCCTTCCTTCCGCCCTTCAACCCTCCTTCCCTCTCTTCATCCCTCCCTCCCTCCAACCCTCCTTCAAACCTCCTTCCCTCTCTTCATCCCTCCCTCCCTCCCTTCAACCCTCCCTCCACCCTCCCTTCAACCCTCCTTCCCTCTCTTCATCCTCCCTCCCTCCCTCCCTCCAACCCATCCCTTCAACCCTCCTTCCCTCTCTTCATCCCTCCCTCCCTCCAGCCCCTCCTTCAAACCTCCTTCCCTCTCTTCATCCCTCCCTCCCTCCCTTCAACCCTCCTTCCCTCTCTTCATCCCTCCCTCCCTCCAACCCATCCCCAACCCTCCTTCCCTCCCTTCACCCTCCTTCCCTCCTTCCAACCCTCCCTTCAACCCTCCTTCCTCCCTTCACCCCCTTCCCTCCCTCCAACCCTCCCTTCAACCCTCCTTCCTCCTCCTACCCTCCTTCCACCCTCAACCCTCCCTTCAACCCCCCTTCCCTCCCTCCAACCCTCCCTTCAACCCTCCTTCCCTCTCTTCATCCCTCCCTCCCGCCAACCTCCCTTCAACCCTCCAACCCTCTCTTCATCCTTCCTCCCTCCAACCCTACCTTCAACCCTCCTTCCCTCTTTTCATCCCTCCCTCCCTTCAAACCTCCTTCCCTCCCTCCAACCCTCCCCTCAACGTTCCTTTCCTCCTTCCAGCCTCCCTTCAACCCTCCTTCCCTCTCTTCATCCCTCCCTCCCTCCAACCCTGCCTTAAACCCTCCTTCCTTCCCTCTTCAACCCTCCTTCCCTCTCTTCAACCCTCCTTCAATCCTCCTTCCCTCCCTCCAACCCTCCTTCCCTCCCTCCCTCCCTCACCCCCCTTCCCTCCCTCCCTCCACCCCCTTCCCTCCCTCCAGCCCTCCCTTCACCCTCCTTCCCTCCTCCACCCTCCCTTCAACCCTCTTTCCCTCTCTTCATCCCTCCTCCCTCCCTCCAACCCTCCTTCAACCCTCCTTCCTTCCCTCCCTTCAACCCTCCTTCCTTCCCTCCTTCAACCCTCCTTCCCTCTCTTCATCCCTCCTCCAACCTGCTCTTCAACCCTCCTTCCTTCCCTCCTCCAACCCTCCTTCAACCCTCCTTCCCTCTCTTCATCCTCCTCCTTCAAACCTCCTTCCTCCCTCCAACCCTCCCTCAACGTTCCTTTCCTCCTTCCAGCCTCCTTCAAGCCCTCCTTCCCCTCTCTTCATCCTCCCTCCCTTCAACCCTCCCTTCAACCCTTCCATCATCCTTCCCTCTCTTCAACCCTCCTTCAGTCCTCCTTCCCTCCTCAACCCTCCTTCCTCCTCCCTCAACCCCCTTCCCTCCTTCACCCCCTTCCTCCTCCTTCAGCCCTCCTTCCCTCCTCCCTCCTTCAGCCCTCTTTCCTCTCTTCCTCATCCTTCAGCCCTCCTTCCTCCCTCCTCCCTTCCTCCTCCAGCCCTCCTTCCTTCCTCCCTTCAACCCCTCCTTCCCTCTCTTCATCCATCCCTCCTCCATCACCTCCCTTCAACCCTCCTTCCTTCCTCCTTCAACCCTCCTTCCTCTCTTCATCCCTCACTCCTCAACCCTCCCTCCTTCCCTCCCATTCCCCTCCTTGTTACCCTCCTCCTTCCCTCTCTTCAACCCGCCCTTCAACCCTCCTTCCCTCCCTCCCTACAACCCCCTCCTCCTCCCTTTAACCCTCCTTCAAAGCTCCTTCCCTCCCTCCAGCCCTCCTCCTCCTCCAACCCTCCCTTCAACCCTCCTTCCCTCCCTCCAACCCTCCCTTCAGCCCTCTTTCCTTCTTCATCCCTCCTCCTCCCTCCTCCAACCCTCCTTCAACCCTCCTTCCTTCCCTCATCAACCCTCCTTCCTTCCTCCTTAACCCTCCATTCCCTCTCTTCATCCCTCCCTCCCCTCCGACCTGTTCTTCAACCCTCTTCCTTCCCGCCCTTCAACCCATCATTCCCTCTCTTCATCCCTCCCTCCTCCAACCCTCCTTCAACCCTCCTTCACTCTCTTCATCCCTCCCTCCAACCTGCTCTTCAACCCTCCTTCCTTCCCGCCCTTCAGCCCCTCCTTCCCTCTCTTCATCCCTCCCTCCTCCAACACTCCCTTCAACCCTCCTTCCCTCTCTTCATCCCTCCCTCCCTCCAGCCCTCCTTCAAACCTCCTTCCCTCTCTTCACCCCTCCTCCCTCCAACCCTCCCTCAACCCTCCTTCCCTCTCTTCATCCCTCCCTCCCTCAACCCTCTCTTCAAACCTCCTTCCCTCTCTTCACCCCTCCCTCCCTCCAACCCTCCCTTCAACCCTCCTTCCTCTCTTAAAGCCCTCCCTCCTCCAACTCTCTCTTCATCCCCCCTCCCTCCAACCCTCAAACCTCCTTCCCTCCCTTCAACCCTCCTTCCTCTTTGTCCCTCCCGCCCTTCAACCTTTCCTCCCTTCAGCCCCCCTCCCTCCATCCCTCCGTCATCCCTTCATCCCTCCTTCTTCCACCCACCCTCCCTTCAACCCTCCTTCCCTCCTCCAACCCTCCTTCCACCCTCCAACCCTCCCTTCAACCCCCTTCCCTCTCTTCATCCCTCCCTCCCGCCAACCTCCTTCAACCCTCCAACCCTCTCTTCATCCTTCCCTCTCCCCAACCCTACCTTCAACCCTCCTTCCCTCTTTTCATCCCTCCCTCCCTTCAAACCTCCTTCCCTCCCTCCAACCCTCCCTCAACGTTCCTTTCCTCCTTCCAGCCTCCCTTCAACCCTCCTTCCCTCTCTTCATCCCTCCCTCCCTCCAACCCTCCCTTCAACCCTCCTTCCTTCCCTCCTTCAGCCCTCCTTCCCTCTCTTCAACCCTCCCTTCAATCCTCCTTCCCTCCCTCCAACCCTCCTTCCCTCCCTCCCTCCAACCCCCTTCCCTCCCTCTCAACCGCCCCCTCCCTCCCTCCAACCTCCCTTCCCCTCCTTCCTCCCTCCCCTCCCTTCAACCCTCTTTCCCTCTCTTCATCCCTCCTCCCTCCTCCTCCAACCCTCCCTTCAACCCTCCTTCCTTCCCTCCCTCCAACCCTCCCTTCAACCCTCCTTCCTTCCCTCCTTCAACCCTCCTTCCTCTCTCTTCATCCCTCCCTCCAACCTGCTCTTCAACCCTCCTTCCTTCCCTCCTCCCTCCTTTCCTCCCCTTCAACCCTCCTTCCCTCTCTTCATCCCTCACTCCTTCCAACCCTCCCTCCTTCCCTCCCATTCCTCCCTTCAACCCTCCTTCCTCTCTTCAACCCGCCCTTCAACCCTCCTTCCCTCCCCTCCCTACAACCCCCCTCCCCTCCATCCCTTTAACCCTCCCCTTCAAAGCTCCTTCCCTCCTCCAACCCTCCCTCCCTCCTTCAACCCTCCTTCCCTCCTCCAACCCTCCTTCAACCCTCTTTCCTCTCTTCATCCCTCCTCCTCCAACCCTCCCTTCAACCCTCCTTCCTTCCCTCCCTCCAACCCTCCTTCCTTCCCTCCCCTTCAACCCTCCTTCCCCTCTCTTCATCCCTCCTCCCTCCAACCTACTCTTCAAACCTCCTTCCTTCCCGCCCTTCAACCCTCCTTCCTTTCTTCATCCATCCCTCCCTCCAACCCTCCCTTCAACCCTCCTTCACTCTCTTCATCCCTCCCTCCAACCTGCTCTTCAACCCTCCTTCCTTCCCGCCCTTCAACCCTCTTCCCTCTCTTCATCCCTCCCTCCCTCCAACACTCCCTTCAACCCTCCTTCCCTCTCTTCATCCCTCCCTCCCTCCAACCCTCCTTCAAACCTCCTTCCCTCTCTTCACCCTCCTCCCTCCAACCCTCTCTTCAACCCTCCTTCCTCTCTTCATCCCTCCCTCCTCCAACCCTCCCTTCAAACCTCCTTCCTCTCTTCACCCCTCCCCTCCCTCCAACCCTCCTTCAACCCTCCTTCCCTCTCTTAAACCCTCCTCCCTCCAACTCTCTTCATCCTCCCTCCAACCCTCCTTCAAACCTCCTTCCCTCCTTCAACCCATCCTTCCTCTTTTATCCCTCCCTGCCTATTTTCAACCTTTCCTCCCTTCAGCCCCCTCCCTCCATCCCTCCCGTCATCCCTTCCTCCCTCCCTTCATCCATCCTTCTTCCCATCCACCCTCCCTTCAACCCTCCCTCCCTTCATCCAGGGTAACTCCAATCATACGATCCAAGGTAACTCAAATCATACAATCCAGGGTTATTCCAATCATACAATCCAGGGTTATTCCATCATACAATCCAGGGTTATTCCATCATACAATCCAGGGTTATTCCATCATACAATCCAGGGTTATTCCAATCATACAATCCAGGGTTATTCCATCATACAATCCAGGGTTATTCCATCATACAATCCAGGGTTATTCCAATCATACAATCCAAGGTAACTCCAATCATACACTGTCACACCTCCTCACTGTCAGAACAGCTAGATCCCCATTCCATCGACTCCATTCCAGACATTATTATGAGCCCTCCTCCCTCTCTGTTAGAACAGCTAGATCCCCTTCCATTGACTCCATTCAGACATTATTATGAGCCCTCCTCCCTCTCTGTTAGAACAGCTAGATCCCCCTTCCATTGACTCCATTCAGACATTAACACACTCATCCCTTCCTCCCTCCTTCTTCCCACCCACCCTCCCTTCAACCCTCCTTCCTCCCTCCAACCCTCCTTCCCACCCTCCAGCCCTCCCTTCAACCCCCTTCCCTCCCTCCAACCCTCCCTTCAACCCTCCTTCCCTCTCTTCATCCCTCCCTCCCGCCAACCTCAACCCTCTTCAACCCTCCAACCCTCTCTTCATCCTTCCCTCTCCCCAACCCTACCTTCAACCCTCCTTCCCTCTTTTCATCCCTCCCTCCCTTCAAACCTCCTTCCCTCCCTCAACGTTCCTTTCCTCCTTCCAGCCTCCCTTCAACCCTCCTTCCCTCTCTTCATCCCTCCCTCCCTCCAACCCTCCCTTCAACCCTCCTTCCTTCCCTCCTTCAACCCTCCTTCCCCTCTTCAACCCTCCCTTCAACCCTCCTTCCTTCCCTCCCTTCAACCCTCCTTCCCTCCTTCCCTCCCTCCAACCCTCCTTCCCTCCCTCCCTCCCTCTCCTTCCCTCCCTCCCATCCCTCCAACCCTCCTTCAACCCTCCTTCCCTCCCTCCAACCCTCCCTTCAACCCTCTTTCCCTCTCTTCATCCCTCCCTCCATCATCCCTCCATTCCCCTCCCTTCAACCCTCCTTCATTGGTATCCTTCAACCCTCCTTTCTCTTCATCCCTCCAACCTACTCTTCAATATCCTTCCTTCCCTCCATCCAACCCTCCTTCAACCCTCCTTCCCTCTCTTCATCCCTCATCCCTCCAATCATTCCCTCCTTCCCTCCCATTACCCCTCCCTTCAACCCTCCTTCCCTCTCTTCAACCCGCCCTTCAACCCTCCTTCCCTCCTTCCCTACAACCCCCTCCCCTCCCTCCCCTTAACCCTCCCTTCAAAGCTCCTTCCCTCCCTCCAACCCTCCCCTCCCTCCCTCCAACCCTCCTTCAACCCTCCTTCCTCCCTCCAACCCTCCCTTCAACCCTCTTTCCCTCTCTTCATCCCTCCCTCCCTCCCTCCAACCCTCCCTTCAACCCTCCTTCCTTCCCTCCCTCCAACCCTCCTTCCTTCCCTCCCTTCAACCCTCCTTCCCTCTCTTCATCCCTCCTCCATCAACCTACTCTTCAACCCTCCTTCCTTCCCGCCCTTCAACCCTCCTTCCCTCTCTTCATCCTCCTCCCTCCAACCCCTCCCTTCAACCTTCCTTCATCTCTTCATCCCTCCCTTTCAACCTACTCTTCAACCCTCCTTCCTTCCCGCCCTTCAACCCTCCTTCCCTCTCTTCATCCCTCCCTCCCTCCAACACTCCCTTCAACCCTCCTTCCCTCTCTTCATCCCTCCCTCCTCCAACCCTCCCTTCAAACCTCTTTCCCTCTCTTCACCCCTCCCCTCCCTCCTCCAACCCTCCCTTCAACCCTCCTTCCCTCTCTTCATCCCTCCTCCCTCCAACCCTCCCTTCAAACCTCCTTCCCTCTCTTCACCCCTTCCTCCCTCCAACCCTCCCTTCAACCCTCCTTCCCTCTCTTAAACCCTCCCTCCCTCCAACTCTCTCTTCATCCCCTCCCTCCTCCCTCCAACCCTCCCCTCAAACCTCCTTCCCTCCCTTCAACCCTCCTTCCCTCTCTTTATCCCTCCCGCCCTTCAACCTTTCCTCCCTTCAGCCCCCTCCCTCCATCCCTCCCGTCATCCCTTCCTCCTCCCTATCTTCCACCCACCCTCCTTCTTCTTTCCCCACCATCACCCTCCCTATCCCTTTCCCTCCCAACCCTCCTTCAACCCTCCTTCCCTCTTCATCCCTCCCTCCTTCAACCTCCCTTCACCCTCCAACCCTCCTTCATCAATCCCCCCTTCCTTCAACCCTCCTTCCTCTTTTCATCCCCCTCCCTTCAAACCTCCTTTCCCTTCCCTCAACCCTCCTTCAACCCCTTCCCTCCCTCCAACCCTTCCTTCAACCCTCCTTCCCTCTCTTCATCCCTCCCTCCCGCCAACCTCCCTTCAACCCTCCAACCCTCTCTTCATCCTTCCCTCTCCCCAACCCTACCTTCAACCCTCCTTCCCTCTTTTCATCCCTCCTCCCTTCAAACCTCCTTCCCTCCCTCCAACCCTCCCCTCAACGTTCCTTTCCTCCTTCCAGCCTCCCTTCAACCCTCCTTCCCTCTCTTCATCCCTCCCCTCCCTCCAACCCTCCTTCAACCCTCCTTCCTTCCCTCCCTTCAACCCTCCTTCCCTCTCTTCAACCCTCCCTTCAATCCTCCTTCCCTCCCTCCAACCCTCCTTCCCTCCCTCCCTCCAATCCCCCTTCCCTCCCTCCAACCCCCCTCCCTCCTCCAACCCTCCCTTCAACCCTCCTTCCCTCCCTCCAACCCTCCTTCAACCCTCTTTCCCTCTCTTCATCCCTCCCCCTCCCTCCAACCCTCCCTTCAACCCTCCTTCCTTCCCTCCCTCCAACCCTCCCTTCAACCTCCTTCCTTCCCTCCCTTCAACCCTCCTTCCCTCTCTTCATCCCTCCATCCAACCTACTCTTCAACCCTCCTTCCTTCCTCCCTCCAACCCTCCTTGTTACCCTCCTTCCTCTCTTCATCCTCACTCCCTCCAACCCTCCTCCTTCCCTCCCATTACCCCTCCTTCAACCCTCCTTCCCTCTCTTCAACCCGCCCCTTCAACCCTCCTACCCACCCTCCCTACAACCCCCTCCTCCCTCCCTTTAACCCTCCCTTCAAAGCTCCTTCCCTCCCTCCAACCCTCCATCCCTCCCTCCAACCCTCCTTCAATCCTTCCCTCCTCAACCCCCTTCAACCCTCTTTCCCTCTCTTCATCCTCCCTCCTCCTCCAACCCTCCTTCAACCCTCCTTCCTTCCCCTCCCTCCAACCCATCCTTCCTTCCCTCCCTTCAACCCTCCTTCCTCTCTTCATCCCTCATCCTCCAACCTACTCTTCAACCCTCCTTCCTTCCGCCCTTCAACCCTCCTTCCTTTCTTCATCCCTCCTCCCTCCAACCCTCCCTTCAACCCTCCTTCACTCTCTTCATCCTCCCTCCAACCTACTCTTCAACCCTCCTTCCTTCCCGCCCTTCAACCCTCCTTCCCTCTCTTCATCCCTCCCTCCCTCCAACACTCCCTTCAACCCTCCTTCCCTCTCTTCATCCCTCCCTCCCTCAACCCTCCCTTCAAACCTCCTTCCCTCTCTTCACCCTCCTCCCTCCAACCCTCCCTTCAACCCTCCTTCCCTCTCTTAAACCCTCCCTCCCTCAACTCTCTCTTCATCCCCATCCCTCCAACCCTCCTCAAACCTCCTTCCCTCCTTCAACCCTCCTTCCCTCTCTTTATCCCTCCGCCCTTCAACCTTTCCTCCCTTCAGCCCCCT
Source organism: Oncorhynchus tshawytscha (assembly GCF_018296145.1). NCBI lineage: Eukaryota > Metazoa > Chordata > Actinopteri > Salmoniformes > Salmonidae > Oncorhynchus > Oncorhynchus tshawytscha. The sequence goes on from NW_024608505.1 coordinate 45,035, forward strand.
CCCTCCATCCCTCCGTCATCCTTCCTCCCTCCCTTCATCCCTCCCTTCTTCCCACCCACCCTCCCTTCAACCCTCCCTCCCTTCATCCAGGGTAACTCCAATCATACGATCCAAGGTAACTCAAATCATACAATCCAGGGTTATTCCAATCATACAATCCAGGGTTATTCCATCATACAATCCAGGGTTATTCCATCATACAATCCAGGGTTATTCCATCATACAATCCAGGGTTATTCCAATCATACAATCCAAGGTAACTCCAATCATACACTGTCACACCTCCTCACTGTCAGAACAGCTAGATCCCCTTCCATCGACTCCATTCCAGACATTATTATGAGCCCTCCTCCCTCTCTGTTAGAACAGCTAGATCCCCCTTCCATTGACTCCATTCCAGACATTATTATGAGCCCTCCTCCCTCTCTGTCAGAACAGCTAGATCCCCTTCCATTGACTCCATTTCAGACATTATTATGAGCCCTCCTCCCTCTCTGTTAGAACAGCTAGATCACCGTTCCATCGACTCCATTCCAGACATTATTATGAGCCCTCCTCCCTCTCTGTTAGAACAGCTAGATCCCCGTTCCATCGACTCCATTCCAGACATTATTATGAGCCCTCCTCCCTCACCTGGCAACCATCATTACGTACACCTGGGAACCATCATTACGTACACCTGGCAACCATCATTACGTACACCTGGCAACCGTCATTATGCACACCTTGCAACCCTCATTATGCACACCTGGCAACCCTCATTATGCACACCTGGCAACCCTCATTATGCACACCTGGCAACCATCATTACGTACACCTGGCAACCATCATTACGTACACCTGGCAACCATCATTACGTACCCCTGGCAACCATCATTATGTACACCTGGAAACCCTCATTATGTCACCTGGCAAACCTCATTATGTGACCTGGCAACCCTCATTATGCACACCTGGAAACCCTCATTATGCACACCTGGCAACCCTCATTATGTCACCTGGCAAACATCATTATCCACACCTGGCAACCATCATTATGCCCACTCGGACTTCATCACTATCTTGATTACTCCCCTTTTATCTAGCTCTCTGTAGCCTCACTCATCAGGTAGTATTGGTTCTGTTCTCTTGTCCAGACGCATCTCTTGTTTTGTATCTCTCCATGTTCATTATTATTAAACTCACAAACTGCACCTGCTTCCTGACTCCTGCTTCCTGACTCCTGCTTCCTGACTCCTGCTTCCTGCTTCCTGACTGCTGCTTCCTGACTGCTGCCTGCTTCCTGATTCCTGACTCCTTCTTCCTGAAACTTGCTTCCTGACACCTGCTTCCTGACTCCTGCTTCCTGCTTCCTGACTCCTGCTTCCTTCTTCCTGACTCCTGCTTCCTGACACCTGCTTTCTGACTCCTGACTCCTGCTTCCTGACTCCTGCTTCCTGCTTCCTGCTTCCTGACTGCTGCTTCCTGCCTCCTGCTTCCTGACTGCTGCTTCCTGCCTGCTGCTTCCTGACTGCTGCTTCCTGATTCCTTCTTCCTGAAACTTGCTTCCTGACACCTGCTTCCTGACTCCTGCTTCCTGACTCCTGCTTCCTGACTCCTGCTTCCTGCTTCCTTCTTCCTGACTCCTGCTTCCTGACACCCGCTTTCTGACTCCTGACTTCTTCTTCCTGACTCCTGCTTCCTGACTCCCTGCGTCTCCATTACAAGCTGTCTCAAAACAGAGCAGCGCGCCGTAACTCCACAATACAGAACTAACATTCACAACATAATAATAGAATAACACTAGTAAGTCAAAACACTGACCGTAGTCCACAATTTCTGAAAAATTGATGAAAAAGTGGTCATGTGAAACTAATGAATGAGTGAAAAGAGGGATATTCTGCTAACATTCATCATGTTAATACGCCACCAATTCTCAGGGGTCAGACTGTCTTCTACCACTAGAGAAGCTCTGAGTGATGTGAATAATCCCAATGGGGTCAGACTGTCTTCTACCACTAGAGAATCTCTGAGTGATGTGAATAATCCCAATGGGGTCAGACTGTCTTCTACCACTAGAGAAGCTCTGAGTGATGTGAATAATCCCAATGGGGTCAGACTGTCTTCTACCCCTAGAGAAGCTCTGAGTGATGTGAATAATCCCAATGGGGTCAGACTGTCTTCTACCACTGGAGAATCTCTGAGTGATGTGAATAATCCCAATGGGGTCAGACTGTCTTCTACCACTGGAGAATCTCTGAGTGATGTGAATAATCCCAATGGGGTCAGACTGTCTTCTACCACTAGAGAATCTCTGAGTGATGTGAATCATCCCAATGGGGTCAGACTGTCTTCTACCATTAGAGAATCTCTGAGTGATGTGAATAATCCCAATGGGGTCAGACTGTCTTCTACCCCTAGAGAAGCTCTGAGTGATGTGAATCATCCCAATGGGGTCAGACTGTCTTCTACCACTAGACTGTCTTCTACCACTAGAGCTCTGAGTGATGTGAATCATCCCAATGGGGTCAGACTGTCTTCTACCATTAGAGAATCTCTGAGTGATGTGAATCATCCCAATGGGGTCAGACTGTCTTCTACCACTAGAGAATCTCTGAGTGATGTGAATCATCCCAATCATCCCAATGGGGTCAGACTGTCTTCTACCATTAGAGAATCTCTGAGTGATGTGAATCATCCCAATGGGGTCAGACTGTCTTCTACCACTAGAGAATCTCTGAGTGATGTGAATCATCCCAATGGGGTCAGACTGTCTTCTACCACTAGAGAATCTCTGAGTGATGTGAATCATCCCAATGGGGTCAGACTGTCTTCTACCACTAGAGAATCTCTGAGTGATGTGAATCATCCCAATGGGGTCAGACTGTCTTCTACCACTAGAGAATCTCTGAGTGATGTGAATCATCCCAATGGGGTCAGACTGTCTTCTACCATTAGAGAATCTCTGAGTGATGTGAATCATCCCAATGGGGTCAGACTGTCTTCTACCATTAGAGAATCTCTGAGTGATGTGAATCATCCCAATGGGGTCAGACTGTCTTCTACCACTAGAGAATCTCTGAGTGATGTGAATCATCCCAATGGGGTCAGACTGTCTTCTACCACTAGAGAATCTCTGAGTGATGTGAATCATCCCAATGGGGTCAGACTGTCTTCTACCACTAGAGAATCTCTGAGTGATGTGAATCATCCCAATGGGGTCAGACTGTCTTCTACCACTAGAGAATCTCTGAGTGATGTGAATCATCCCAATGGGGTCAGACTGTCTTCTACCACTAGAGAATCTCTGAGTGATGTGAATCATCCCAATGGGGTCAGACTGTCTTCTACCACTAGAGAATCTCTGAGTGATGTGAATCATCCCAATGGGGTCAGACTGTCTTCTACCACTAGAGAATCTCTGAGTGATGTGAATCATCCCAATGGGGTCAGACTGTCTTCTACCACTAGAGAATCTCTGAGTGATGTGAATCATCCCAATGGGGTCAGACTGTCTTCTACCACTAGAGAATCTCTGAGTGATGTGAATCATCCCAATGGGGTCAGACTGTCTTCTACCACTAGAGAATCTCTGAGTGATGTGAATCATCCCAATGGGGTCAGACTGTCTTCTACCACTAGAGAATCTCTGAGTGATGTGAATCATCCCAATGGGGTCAGACTGTCTTCTACCACTAGAGAATCTCTGAGTGATGTGAATCATCCCAATGGGGTCAGACTGTCTTCTACCACTAGAGAATCTCTGAGTGATGTGAATCATCCCAATGGGGTCAGACTGTCTTCTACCACTAGAGAATCTCTGAGTGATGTGAATCATCCCAATGGGGTCAGACTGTCTTCTACCACTAGAGAATCTCTGAGTGATGTGAATCATCCCAATGGGGTCAGACTGTCTTCTACCATTAGAGAATCTCTGAGTGATGTGAATCATCCCAATGGGGTCAGACTGTCTTCTACCACTAGAGAATCTCTGAGTGATGTGAATCATCCCAATGGGGTCAGACTGTCTTCTACCACTAGAGAATCTCTGAGTGATGTGAATCATCCCAATGGGGTCAGACTGTCTTCTACCACTAGAGAATCTCTGAGTGATGTGAATCATCCCAATGGGGTCAGACTGTCTTCTACCACTAGAGAATCTCTGAGTGATGTGAATCATCCCAATGGGGTCAGACTGTCTTCTACCACTAGAGAATCTCTGAGTGATGTGAATCATCCCAATGGGGTCAGACTGTCTTCTACCACTAGAGAATCTCTGAGTGATGTGAATCATCCCAATGGGGTCAGACTGTCTTCTACCACTAGAGAATCTCTGAGTGATGTGAATCATCCCAATGGGGTCAGACTGTCTTCTACCATTAGAGAATCTCTGAGTGATGTGAATCATCCCAATGGGGTCAGACTGTCTTCTACCATTAGAGAATCTCTGAGTGATGTGAATCATCCCAATGGGGTCAGACTGTCTTCTACCACTAGAGAATCTCTGAGTGATGTGAATCATCCCAATGGGGTCAGACTGTCTTCTACCACTAGAGAATCTCTGAGTGATGTGAATCATCCCAATGGGGTCAGACTGTCTTCTACCACTAGAGAATCTCTGAGTGATGTGAATCATCCCAATGGGGTCAGACTGTCTTCTACCCTAGAGAATCTCTGAGTGATGTGAATCATCCCAATGGGGTCAGACTGTCTTCTACCACTAGAGAATCTCTGAGTGATGTGAATCATCCCAATGGGGTCAGACTGTCTTCTACCACTAGAGAATCTCTGAGTGATGTGAATCATCCCAATGGGGTCAGACTGTCTTCTACCACTAGAGAATCTCTGAGTGATGTGAATCATCCCAATGGGGTCAGACTGTCTTCTACCACTAGAGAATCTCTGAGTGATGTGAATCATCCCAATGGGGTCAGACTGTCTTCTACCACTAGAGAATCTCTGAGTGATGTGAATCATCCCAATGGGGTCAGACTGTCTTCTACCACTAGAGAATCTCTGAGTGATGTGAATCATCCCAATGGGGTCAGACTGTCTTCTACCACTAGAGAATCTCTGAGTGATGTGAATCATCCCAATGGGGTCAGACTGTCTTCAATGGGGTACCACTAGAGAATCTCTGAGTGATGTGAATCATCCCAATGGGGTCAGACTGTCTTCTACCATTAGAGAATCTCTGAATCTCTGAGTGATGTGAATCATCCCAATGGGGTCAGACTGTCTTCTACCACTAGAGAATCTCTGAGTGATGTGAATCATCCCAATGGGGTCAGACTGTCTTCTACCACTAGAGAATCTCTGAGTGATGTGAATCATCCCAATGGGGTCAGACTGTCTTCTACCACTAGAGAATCTCTGAGTGATGTGAATCATCCCAATGGGGTCAGACTGTCTTCTACCACTAGAGAATCTCTGAGTGATGTGAATCATCCCAATGGGGTCAGACTGTCTTCTACCACTAGAGAATCTCTGAGTGATGTGAATCATCCCAATGGGGTCAGACTGTCTTCTACCACTAGAGAATCTCTGAGTGATGTGAATCATCCCAATGGGGTCAGACTGTCTTCTACCACTAGAGAATCTCTGAGTGATGTGAATCATCCCAATGGGGTCAGACTGTCTTCTACCACTAGAGAATCTCTGAGTGATGTGAATCATCCCAATGGGGTCAGACTGTCTTCTACCACTAGAGAATCTCTGAGTGATGTGAATCATCCCAATGGGGTCCCAGACTGTCTTCTACCACTAGAGAATCTCTGAGTGATGTGAATCATCCCAATGGGGTCAGACTGTCTTCTACCACTAGAGAATCTCTGAGTGATGTGAATCCCAATCCCAATCTCTGAGGGGTCAGACTGTCTTCTACCACTAGAGAATCTCTGAGTGATGTGAATCATCCCAATGGGGTCAGACTGTCTTCTACCACTAGAGAATCTCTGAGTGATGTGAATCATCCCAATGGGGTCAGACTGTCTTCTACCACTAGAGAATCTCTGAGTGATGTGAATAATCCCAATGGGGTCAGACTGTCTTCTACCATCATCCCAATGGGGAGAATCTACCATTAGAGAATCTCTGAGTGATGTGAATCATCCCAATGGGGTCAGACTGTCTTCTGACTGTCTTCTCTGAGTGATGTGAATCATCCCAATGGGGTCAGACTGTCTTCTACCACTAGAGAATCTCTGAGTGATGTGAATCATCCCAATGGGGTCAGACTGTCTTCTACCACTAGAGAATCTCTGAGTGATGTGAATCATCCCAATGGGGTCAGACTGTCTTCTACCACTAGAGAATCTCTGAGTGATGTGAATCATCCCAATGGGGTCAGACTGTCTTCTACCACTAGAGAATCTCTGAGTGATGTGAATCATCCCAATGGGGTCAGACTGTCTTCTACCACTAGAGAATCTCTGAGTGATGTGAATCATCCCAATGGGGTCAGACTGTCTTCTACCACTAGAGAATCTCTGAGTGATGTGAATCATCCCAATGGGGTCAGACTGTCTTCTACCACTAGAGAATCTCTGAGTGATGTGAATCATCCCAATGGGGTCAGACTGTCTTCTACCACTAGAGAATCTCTGAGTGATGTGAATGAATCATCCCAATGGGGTCAGACTGTCTTCTACCACTAGAGAAGCTCTGAGTGATGTGAATCATCCCAATGGGGTCAGACTGTCTTCTACCACTAGAGAATCTCTGAGTGATGTGAATCATCCCAATGGGGTCAGACTGTCTTCTACCACTAGAGAATCTCTGAGTGATGTGAATCATCCCAATGGGGTCAGACTGTCTTCTACCACTAGAGAATCTCTGAGTGATGTGAATCATCCCAATGGGGTCAGACTGTCTTCACCACTAGAGTCTTCTCTGAGTGATGTGAATCATCCCAATGGGGTCAGACTGTCTTCTACCACTAGAGAATCTCTGAGTGATGTGAATCATCCCAATGGGGTCAGACTGTCTTCTACCACTAGAGAATCTCTGAGTGATGTGAATCATCCCAATGGGGTCAGACTGTCTTCTACCACTAGAGAATCTCTGAGTGATGTGAATCATCCCAATGGGGTCAGACTGTCTTCTACCACTAGAGAATCTCTGAGTGATGTGAATCATCCCAATGGGGTCAGACTGTCTTCTACCACTAGAGAATCTCTGAGTGATGTGAATCATCCCAATGGGGTCAGACTGTCTTCTACCACTAGAGAATCTAGATGTGAATCATCTGAGTGATGTGAATCATCCCAATGGGGTCAGACTGTCTTCTACCATTAGAGAATCTCTGAGTTTGATGTGAATCATCCCAATGGGGTCAGACTGTCTTCTACCACTAGAGAATCTCTGAGTGATGTGAATCATCCCAATGGGGTCAGACTGTCTTCTACCACTAGAGAATCTCTGAGTGATGTGAATCATCCCAATGGGGTCAGACTGTCATTAGAGAATCTTGAGTGATGTGAATCACAATGGGGTCAGACTGTCTTTCTAGAGATCTCTGAGTGATGTGAATCCCAATGGGGACTGTCTTCTACCATAGAGAATCCCAGTGATGGAATCATCCCAATCGGGGGTCAGACTGTCTTCTACCACTAGAGAATCTCTGAGTGATGTGAATCATCCCAATGGGGTCACTGTCTTCTAGACCATTAGAGAACTGTCTTCTACCCTAGAGAATCTCTGAGTGATGTGAATCATCCCAATGGGGTCAGACTGTCTTCTACCATTAGAGAATCTCTGAGTGATGTGAATCATCCCAATGGGGTCAGACTGTCTTCTACCATTAGAGAATCTCTGAGTGATGTGAATAATCCCAATGGGGAACTAGTCGAACTGCTTTATAGCTACAATCTGCTGCAATACATCCTTTGTCACTGTTCTGAGACCTATAGCTTTTGCTGTACGATGTGTCCCTGTCTAAGAAAATGTTGTGGTTACCGTCAGGGTCAGGGTCAAAGGGCGGAGCCGTGAGGAAGTGTCCGTAGACCGTCTTGGTGACGGTCCCCAGGGAGTTGGAGGCCTCCAGCGTGTAGTTTCCGTTATCGTAGTGTGTTGGGTTGAGAAGAGTCAGACATCCCTCCAGATAGTCCCGGTAGAAATCCATCTCTGTCCTGATGTACTCACTCTGCAGGATCTCTCTGTGTACAATCATGATTAGAATACGGTTTCATTTTTTTTGTCCTTTTCAAAAGACCCAAACTCTTGACATCAGTGGTTCTGAATCCTGATTCTGGGGAACCCCAAGGGGAGGCTGTTTTGGGTTTTCCCCAGCATTAGTCGCCTGATTGATATCTCAGCATCAAGCCGTTGATTGTTTCAGTTAGCTGTGTAGTTCTGGGGTAAAGACTAAAACCTGCACCTCTTGTGGTCTCTAAGACCAGAATATGTACATGCTGCTTTACATATTAGAAATTAATAAAAAGGAATAAAAATCACACCTGTTTGTGGTACCATCGCAGCGTCGGGTAGGGATAGCCTCTCACTGTGAACTCTATGCAGGTGTCATGGCGTCGCTCAGGCTCGGACAGTTTCAGGATGACTGGTGGAACTGGAAGGGGAGCAGAGGAAACTGTGAAGGTTTTGACACAGCATGGCTCGGACAGTTTCAGGATGACTGGTAGAACTGGAAGGGAGCAGAGGAAACAGTGAAGGTTTTGACACAGCATGGCTCGGACAGTTTAAGGATGACTGGTGGAACTGGAAGGGGGCAGAGGAAACTGTGAAGGTTTTGACACAGCATGGCTCGGACAGTTTCAGGATGACTGGTGGAACTGGAAGGGGAGCAGAGGAAACTGTGAAGGTTTTGACACAGCATGGCTCGGACAGTTTAAGGATGACTGGTGGAACTGGAAGGGGAGCAGAGGAAACTGTGAAGGTTTTGACACAGCATGGCTCGGACAGTTTCAGGATGACTGGTAGAACTGGAAGGGGAGCAGAGGAAACTGTGAAGGTTTTGACACAGCATGGCTCGGACAGTTTCAGGATGACTGGTAGAACTGGAAGGGGAGCAGAGGAAACTGTGAAGGTTTTGACACAGCATGGCTCGGACAGTTTCAGGATGACTGGTAGAACTGGAAGGGGAGCAGAGGAAACTGTGAAGGTTTTGACACAGCATGGCTCGGACAGTTTCAGGATGACTGGTGGAACTGGAAGGGAAACTGAGGACAGAGGAAACTGACGATTTTGACACACAATGGTGTCTTCTAACTTCTAATGGTTGGCCAATTCCACAAGCTAGATTTCACAATGCAAAACATTAATAATTTAAACACTGTTATGATTAAAACACTGTTATGATTCAACACTGATATGATTAACCACTGATATGATTCAACACTGATATGATTAAAACACTGTTATGATTCAACACTGATATGATTAACCACTGATATGATTAACCACTGATATGATTCAACACTGATATGATTGGGGCGGCAGGGTAGCCTAGTGGTTAGAGCGTTGGACTAGTAACCGAAGGTTGCAAGTTCGAATCCCCGAGCTGACAAGGTACAAATCTGTCATTCTGCCCCTGAACAGGCAGTTAACCCACTGTTCCTAGGCCGTCATTGAAAATAAGAATTTGTTCTCAACTGACTTGCCTAGTTAAATAAAGGTAAAATAAATAAATAAATAAAAAAGATTAAACCACTTAATAAAGACTAGTAGCTGGTTAGCTGGCTAGAGGACAGCTAGCCGTGGCTAATAAAGACTAGTAGCTAGTTAGCTGGCTAGAGGACAGCTAGCCGTGGCTAATAAAGACTCGTAGTTGGTTAGGTGGCTAGAGGACCGCTAGCCATGGCTAATAAAAACTAGTAGCTAGTTAGCTGGCTAGAGGACAGCTAGCCATGGCTAATAGAGACTAGTAGCTAGTTAGCTGGCTAGCTCTGATGGAAGTTCCAGTTATAAGGAATAGAAATAGCAGATCCGTACCAAATTAGGTGAGGCGGGTTGCAGGAAAATATATTCAGTTCGTAGACAAAGTGAGATTAAGCTATACCAGCTATTTACACGGGATAAGACAGATACACACGTTCTACTGCACCGCCATCTTGGATCCCAAGTGGGACAACCACATATCACATGATAGCTAGGTGGGACAACCACATATCACATGATAGCTAGGTGGGACAACCACATATCACATGATATCTAGGTGGGACAACCACATATCACATGATAGCTAGGTGGGACAACCACATATCACATGATAGCTAGGTAGGACAACCACAGTCACAAGATAGCTAGGTGGACAACCACATATCACAAGATAGCTAGTTGGACAACCACATTTCACAAGATAGCTAGTTGGACAACCACATATCACAAGATAGCTAGTTGGACAACCACATATCACAGTCACATGATAGCTAGGTGGACAACCACATATCACATGATAGCTAGGTGGATAGCCACATATCACAGTCACATGATAGCTAGGTGGACAACCACATATCACAGTCACATGATAGCTAGGTGGACAACCACATATCACAGTCACATGATAGCTAGGTGGACAACCACATATCACAGTCACATGATAGCTAGGTGGACAACCACATATCACAGTCACATGATAGCTAGGTGGACAACCACATATCACAGTCACATGATAGCTAGGTGGACAACCACATATCACAGTCACATGATAGCTAGGTGGACAACCACATATCACATGATAGCTAGGTGGGACAACCACATATCACATGATAGCTAGGTGGGACAACCACATATCACATGATATCTAGGTGGGACAACCACATATCACATGATAGCTAGGTGGGACAACCACATATCACATGATAGCTAGGTAGGACAACCACAGTCACAAGATAGCTAGGTGGACAACCACATATCACAAGATAGCTAGTTGGACAACCACATTTCACAAGATAGCTAGTTGGACAACCACATATCACAAGATAGCTAGTTGGACAACCACATATCACAAGATAGCTAGTTGGACAACCACATATCACAGTCACATGATAGCTAGGTGGACAACCACATATCACAGTCACATGATAGCTAGGTGGACAACCACATATCACGTGATAGCTAGGTGGACAACCACATATCACATGATAGCTAGGTGGGACAACCACATATCACATGATAGCTAGGTAGGACAACCACAGTCACAAGATAGCTAGGTGGACAACCACATATCACAAGATAGCTAGTTGGACAACCACATTTCACAAGATAGCTAGTTGGACAACCACATATCACAAGATAGCTAGTTGGACAACCACATATCACAGTCACATGATAGCTAGGTGGACAACCACATATCACATGATAGCTAGGTGGATAACCACATATCACAGTCACATGATAGCTAGGTGGATAACCACATATCACATGATAGCTAGGTGGATAACCACATATCACATGATAGCTAGGTGGATAACCACATATCACATGATAGCTAGGTGGACAACCACATATCACAGTCACATGATAGCTAGGTGGATAACCACATATCACAGTCACATGATAGCTAGGTGGACAACCACATATCACAGTCACATGATAGCTAGGTGGACAACCACATATCACAGTCACATGATAGCTAGGTGGACAACCACATATCACAGTCACATGATAGCTAGGTGGACAACCACATATCACAGTCACATGATAGCTAGGTGGACAACCACATATCACAGTCACATGATAGCTAGGTGGACAACCACATATCACAGTCACATGATAGCTAGGTGGACAACCACATATCACAGTCACATGATAGCTAGGTGGACAACCACATATCACAGTTACATGATAGCTAGGTGGACAACCACATATCACAGTCACATGATAGCTAGGTGGACAACCACATATCACATGATAGCTAGGTGGACAACCACATATCACAGTCACATGATAGCTAGGTGGACAACCACATATCACATGATAGCTAGGTGGACAACCACATATCACAGTCACATGATAGCTAGGTGGACAACCACAGTCACAAGATAGCTAGGTGGACAACCACATATCACAGTCACATGATAGCTAGGTGGACAACCACATATCACAGTCACATGATAGCTAGGTGGACAACCACATATCACATGATAGCTAGGTGGACAACCACATATCACAGTTACATGATAGCTAGGTGGACAACCACATATCACAGTCACTTGATAGCTAGGTGGACAACCACATATCACGTGATAGCTAGGTGGACAACCACATATCACATGATAGCTAGGTGGGACAACCACATATCACAAGATAGCTAGGTGGGACAACCACATATCACATGATAGGCTAGGGGACAACCACATATCACGTGATAGCTAGGTGGACAACCACAGTCACATGATAGCTAGGTAGACAACCACATATTTCAGTTACATGATAGCTAGGTGGACAACCACATATCACAGTCACATGATAGCTAGGTGGACAACCACATATCACATGATAGCTAGGTGGGACAACCACAGTCACATGATAGCTAGGTAGACAACCACATATTTCAGTTACATGATAGCTAGGTGGACAACCACATATCACAGTCACATGATAGCTAGGTGGACAACCACATATCACATGATAGCTAGGTGGACAACCACAGTCACATGATAGCTAGGTGGACAACCACAGTCACATGATAGCTAGGTGGACAACCACAGTCACATGACACACACACACACACACACACACACACACACACACACACACACACACACACACACACACACACACACACACACACACACACACACACCCGTGGATTGAAACCTACACTGTGCAGTTGGGAATGATAACCATTGGACGGACACACACACACCAGTGGTTTGAAACCTACACTGTACAGCCAGCTGGATGGAAGCGTTGGTCATTCCCACTAGGTTCTCTGCTATGCAGGTGAGCAGGAAGCCGTTGTCGTCTCGACTTACGTTGACTAGCGTCAGGTTAATAGAATGGATGTTGGGCCAGTAGACATTAGACTAGAGAGACAGGAGAGAGAGGAGAAGAAGAGAAGAGAAGAGGAGAGAAGAGAACAAGGCATTAGACTACCATACACATTAGTCTCTACCTCTCTGTCTCTCTACCTCTCTGTCTCTCTACCTCTCTGTCTCTCTACCTCTCTGTCTCTCTACCTCTCTGTCTCTCTGTCTCTCTACCTCTCTGTCTCTCTGTCTCTCTACCTCTCTGTCTCTCTACCTCTCTGTCTCTCTACCTCTCTGTCTCTCTACCTCTCTGTCTCTCTACCTCTCTGTCTCTCTACCTCTCTGTCTCTCTACCTCTCTGTCTCTCTACCTCTCTGTCTCTCTACCTCTCTGTCTCTCTACCTCTCTGTCTCTCTGTCTCTCTACCTCTCTGTCTCTCTACCTCTCTGTCTCTCTACCTCTCTGTCTCTCTACCTCTCTGTCTCTCTACCTCTCTGTCTCTCTACCTCTCTGTCTCTCTACCTCTCTGTCTCTCTGTCTCTCTACCTCTCTGTCTCTCTGTCTCTCTACCTCTCTGTCTCTCTACCTCTCTGTCTCTCTACCTCTCTGTCTCTCTACCTCTCTGTCTCTCTACCTCTCTGTCTCTATACCTCTCTGTCTCTCTATACCTCTCTGTCTCTCTACCTCTCTGTCTCTCTCTCTCTACCTCTCTACCTCTCTACCTCTCTACCTCTCTACCTCTCTACCTCTGAATGCTCAGCTATGAAAACCCAACTGACATTTACTCCTGAGGTGCTGAGCTGTTGCAGCCTCTATAATGACTATTTGACCCTCCTGGTCATCTATAAACATCTTGAAGAACGATCTGGTCTTGATGGCCATGTACTCTTATAATCTCCTCTCGGCACAGCCAGAAGAGGACTGGCCACCCCTGAGAGCCTGGTTCCTCTCTACCCAGTACAGCCAGAAGAGGACTGGCCACCCCTGAGAGCCTGGTTCCTCTCTACCCAGTACAGCCAGAAGAGGACTGGCCACCCCTGAGAGCCTGGTTCCTCTCTACCCAGTACAGCCAGAAGAGGACTGGCCACCCCTCAGAGCCTGGTTCCTCTCTACCCAGTACAGCCAGAAGAGGACTGGCCACCCCTCAGAGCCTGGTTTCTCTCTACCCAGTACAGCCAGAAGAGGACTGGCCACCCCTGAGAGCCTGGTTCCTCTCTACCCAGTACAGCCAGAAGAGGACTGGCCACCCCTCAGAGCCTGGTTCCTCTCTACCCAGCACAGCCAGAAGAGGACTGGCCACCCCTGAGAGCCTGGTTCCTCTCTACCCAGTACAGCCAGAAGAGGACTGGCCACCCCTCAGAGCCTGGTTCCTCTCTACCCAGTACAGCCAGAAGAGGACTGGCCACCCCTCAGAGCCTGGTTTCTCTCTACCCAGTACAGCCAGAAGAGGACTGGCCACCCCTGAGAGCCTGGTTCCTCTCTACCCAGTACAGCCAGAAGAGGACTGGCCACCCCTCAGAGCCTGGTTCCTCTCTACCCAGTACAGCCAGAAGAGGACTGGCCACCCCTCAGAGCCTGGTTTCTCTCTACCCAGCACAGCCAGAAGAGGACTGGCCACCCCTGAGAGCCTGGTTCCTCTCTACCCAGTACAGCCAGAAGAGGACTGGCCACCCCTGAGAGCCTGGTTCCTCTCTACCCAGTACAGCCAGAAGAGGACTGGCCACCCCTGAGAGCCTGGTTCCTCTCTACCCAGTACAGCCAGAAGAGGACTGGCCACCCCTGAGAGCCTGGTTCCTCTCTACCCAGTACAGCCAGAAGAGGACTGGCCACCCCTCAGAGCCTGGTTCCTCTCTACCCAGTACAGCCAGAAGAGAACTGGCCACCCCTGAGAGCCTGGTTCCTCTCTACCCAGTACAGCCAGAAGAGGACTGGCCACCCCTCAGAGCCTGGTTTCTCTCTACCCAGCACAGCCAGAAGAGGACTGGCCACCCCTGAGAGCCTGGTTCCTCTCTACCCAGTACAGCCAGAAGAGGACTGGCCACCCCTGAGAGCCTGGTTCCTCTCTACCCAGTACAGCCAGAAGAGGACTGGCCACCCTCAGAGCCTGGTTCCTCTACACCCAGTACAGCCAGAAGAGGACTAGCCACCCCTGAGAGCCTGGTTCCTCTCTACCCAGTACAGCCAGAAGAGGACTGGCCACCCCTCAGAGCCTGGTTCCTCTCTACCCAGTACAGCCAGAAGAGGAATGGCCACCCCTCAGAGCCTGGTTCCTCTCTACCCAGCACAGCCAGAAGAGGACTGGCCACCCCTGAGAGCCTGGTTCCTCTCTACCCAGTACAGCCAGAAGAGGACTGGCCACCCCTGAGAGCCTGGTTCCTCTCTACCCAGTACAGCCAGAAGAGGACTGGCCACCCCTGAGAGCCTGGTTCCTCTCTACCCAGTACAGCCAGAAGAGGACTGGCCACCCCTGAGAGCCTGGTTCCTCTCTACCCAGTACAGCCAGAAGAGGACTGGCCACCCCTCAGAGCCTGGTTCCTCTCTACCCAGTACAGCCAGAAGAGAACTGGCCACCCCTGAGAGCCTGGTTCCTCTCTACCCAGTACAGCCAGAAGAGGACTGGCCACCCTGAGAGCCTGTTTCCTCTCTACCCAGTACAGCCAGAAGAGGACTGGCCACCCCTGAGAGCCTGGTTCCTCTCTACCCAGTACAGCCAGAAGAGGACTGGCCACCCCTCAGAGCCTGGTTCCTCTCTACCCGGTACAGCCAGAAGAGGACTGGCCACCCTCAGAGCCTGGATCCTCTCTACCCGGTATAGCCAGAAGAGGACTGGCCACCCCTCAGAGCCTGGTTCCTCTCTACCCAGTACAGCCAGAAGAGGACTAGCCACCCCTGAGAGCCTGGTTCCTCTCTACCCAGTACAGCCAGAAGAGAACTGGCCACCCCCGAGAGCCTGGTTCCTCTCTACCCAGTACAGCCAGAAGAGGACTGGCCACCCCTGAGAGCCTGGTTCCTCTCTACCCAGTACAGACAGAAGAGGACTGGCCACCCCTCAGAGCCTGGTTCCTCTCTACCCGGTACAGCCAGAAGAGGACTGACCACCCCTGAGAGCCTGGTTCCTCTCTACCCAGTACAGCCAGAAGAGGACTGGCCACCCCTCAGAGCCTGGTTCCTCTCTACCCAGTACAGCCAGTAGAGGACTGGCCACCCCTGAGAGCCTGGTTCCTCGCTAGGTTTCTTCCTAGGTTCCTGCCTTTCTGGGGAGTTTTTCCTAGCCACCATGCTTCTTCATCTACATTGCGTGCTGATTGGGGGATTAATGCTAGGTTTCTGTATAAACACGTTGTGGAATATGCTGATGTAAAAATAAATACAAATACAATTGATTGACTGACGAGAGGAAAGGAGATGAGCAGAGAACACAACATTAGACTACAGTACATGTTAGTCTGGAGAACTAGAGGAGATGAATAGGGTTGGTGGACATTAGACTATAGTACATGTTAGACTGGAGAACTAGAGGAGATGAATAGGGTTGGTGGACATTAGACTACAGTACAGGTTAGACTGGAGAACTAGAGGAGATGAATAGGGTTGGTGGACATTAGACTACAGTACACGTTAGTCTGGAGAACTAGAGGAGATGAATAGGGTTGGTGGACATTAGTCTGGAGAACTAGAGGAGATGAATAGGGTTGGTGGACATTAGACTACAGTACACGTTAGACTGGAGAACTAGAGGAGATGAATAGGGTTGGTGGACATTAGACTACAGTACACATTAGACTGGAGAACTAGAGGATATGAATAGGTTTGGTGGACATTAGACTACAGTACACGTTAGACTGAGAACTAGAGGAGATGAATAGGGTTGGTGGACATTAGTCTGGAGAACTAGAGGAGATGAATAGGGTTGGTGGACATTAGACTACAGTACAGGTTAGACTGGAGAACTAGAGGATATGAATAGGGTTGGTGGACATTAGACTACAGTACACGTTAGACTGGAGAACTAGAGGAGATGAATAGGGTTGGTGGACATTAGACTACAGTATCAAATCAAATCAAATTTTATTTGTCACATACACATGGTTAGCAGATGTTAATGCGAGTGTAGCGAAATGCTTGTGCTTCTAGTTCCGACAATGCAGTAATAACGAGCAAGTAATCTAACTAACAATTCCAAAAAAAAAAAACTACTGTCATACACAGTGTAAGGGGATAAAGAATATGTACATAAGGATATATGAATGAGTGATGGTACAGAGCAGCATAGGCAAGATACAGTAGATGATATCGAGTACAGTATATACATATGAGATAAGTATGTAAACCAAGTGGCATAGTTAAATTATATAAGGTAGCATTGTTTAAAGTGGCTAGTGATATATTTACATCATTTCCCATCAATTCCCATGATTAAAGTGGCTGGAGTAGAGTCAGTGTCATTGACAGTGTGTTGGCAGTAGCCACTCAATGTTAGTGGTGGCTGTTTAACAGTCTGATGGCCTTGAGATAGAAGCTGTTTTTCAGTCTCTCGGTCCCAGCTTTGATGCACCTGTACTGACCTCGCCTTCTGGATGGCAGCGGGGTGAACAGGCAGTGGCTCGGGTGGTTGATGTCCTTGATGATCTTTATGGCCTTCCTGTAGCATCGGGTGGTGTAGGTGTCCTGGAGGGCAGGTAGTTTGCCCCCGGTGATGCGTTGTGCAGACCTCACTACCCTCTGGAGAGCCTTACGGTTGAGGGCGGTGCATGCCATACCAGGCGGTGATACAGCCCGCCAGGATGCTCTCGATTGTGCATCTGTAGAAGTTTGTGAGTGCTTTTGGTGACAAGCCGAATTTCTTCAGCCTCCTGAGGTTGAAGAGGCGCTGCTGCGCCTTCCTCACGATGCTGTCTGTGTGAGTGGACCAATTCAGTTTGTCTGTGATGTGTATGCCGAGGAACTTAAAACTTGCTACCCTCTCCACTACTGTTCCATCGATGTGGATGGGGGTGTTCCCTCTGCTGTTTCCTGAAGTCCACAATCATCTCCTTAGTTTTGTTGACGTTGAGTGTGAGGTTATTTTCCTGACACCACACTCCGAGGGCCCTCACCTCCTCCCTGTAGGCCGTCTCGTCGTTGTTGGTAATCAAGCCTACCACTGTTGTGTCGTCCGCAAACTTGATGATTGAGTTGGAGGCGTGCATGGCCACGCAGTCGTGGGTGAACAGGGAGTACAGGAGAGGGCTCAGAACGCACCCTTGTGGGGCCCCAGTGTTGAGGATCAGCGGGGAGGAGATGTTGTTGCCTACCCTCACCACCTGGGGGCGGCCCGTCAGGAAGTCCAGTACCCAGTTGCACAGGGCGGGGCCGAGACCCAGGGTCTCGAGCTTGATGACGAGCTTGGAGGGTACTATGGTGTTGAATGCCGAGCTGTAGTCGATGAACAGCATTCTCACATAGGTATTCCTCTTGTCCAGATGGGTTAGGGCAGTGTGCAGTGTGGTTGAGATTGCATCGTCTGTGGACCTATTTGGGCGGTAAGCAAATTGGAGTGGGTCAAGGGTGTCAGGTAGGGTGGAGGTGATATGGTCCTTGACTAGTCTCTCAAAGCACTTCATGATGACGGATGTGAGTGCTACGGGGCGGTAGTCGTTTAGCTCAGTTACCTTAGCTTTCTTGGGAACAGGAACAATGGTGGCCCTCTTGAAGCATGTGGGAACAGCAGACTGGTATAGGGATTGATTGAATATGTCCGTAAACACACCGGCCAGCTGGTCTGCGCATGCTCTGAGGGCGCGGCTGGGGATGCCGTCTGGGCCTGCAGCCTTGCGAGGGTTAACACGTTTAAATGTCTTACTCACTTCGGCTGCAGTGAAGGAGAGACCGCATGTTTCCGTTGCAGGCCGTGTCAGTGGCACTGTATTGTCCTCAAAGCGGGCAAAAAGTTATTTAGTCTGCCTGGGAGCAAGACATCCTGGTCCGTGACTGGGCTGGGTTTCTTCCTGTAGTCCGTGATTGACTGTAGACCCTGCCACATACCTCTTGTGTCTGAGCCGTTGAATTGAGATTCTACTTTGTCTCTGTACTGGCGCTTAGCTTGTTTGATAGCCTTGCGGAGGGAATAGCTGCACTGTTTGTATTCAGTCATGTTACCAGACACCTTGCCCTGATTAAAAGCAGTGGTTCGTGCCTTCAGTTTCACACGAATGCTGCCATCAATCCACGGTTTCTGGTTAGGGAATGTTTAATCGTTGCTATGGGAACGACATCTTCAACGCACGTTCTAATGAACTCGCACACCGTATCAGCGTATTCGTCAATGTTGTTGTCTGACGCAATACGAAACATCTCCCAGTCCACGTGATGGAAGCAGTCTTGGAGTGTGGAGTCAGCTTGGTCGGACCAGCGTTGGACAGACCTCAGCGTGGGAGCTTCTTGTTTTAGTTTCTGTCTGTAGGCAGGGATCAACAAAATGGAGTCGTGGTCAGCTTTTCCGAAAGGGGGCGGGGCAGGGCCTTATATGCGTCGCGGAAGTTAGAGTAACAATGATCCAGGGTCTTTCCACCCCTGGTTGCGCAATCGATATGCTGATAAAATTTAGGGAGTCTTGTTTTCAGATTAGCCTTGTTAAAATCCCCAGCTACAATGAATGCAGCCTCCGGATAAATCGTTTCCAGTTTGCAGAGAGTTAAATAAAGTTCGTTCAGAGCCATCGATGTGTCTGCTTGGGGGATATATACGGCTGTGATTATAATCGAAGAGAATTCTCTTGGTAGATAATGCGGTCTACATTTGATTGTGAGGAATTCTAAATCAGGTGAACAGAAGGATTTGAGTTCCTGTATGTTTCTTTCATCACACCATGTCACGTTGGCCATAAGACATACGCCCCCGCCCCTCTTCTTACCAGAAAGATGTTTGTTTCTGTCGGCGCGATGCGTGGAGAAACCCGCTGGCTGCACCGCTTCGGGATTGCGTCATGTGATCCATCTTTTCGTTACACTGGTTTGTAATGGTCATTGTTTGAACCTACAGGTTTTTACTTTGTCACTTCCCCCGTCTGTCGGAAAAAACATATTCGTGGTCGATACTGATGGGAGTTGACGCCTGATCTCTATATTC
>NW_024608506.1:0-65128 GCF_018296145.1 Oncorhynchus tshawytscha
GAGGCATCATTAAAATAGCGACGTTAGTTGGATGTGTTGTTTCAATGCTGTTTTAAGTCATCGCGGCCATAAACTAATGACTTTATTTTTATTAAAAAAAAATATACATTTGAAACGAGGCCACATAACATGACACGGGGGACTCACCTGTAGGAACAGGTCCTGTTTGCTGGCTGAGTTGTGCTGGACGGGGGTTGAAGTGCCCGTTCCTGACTGGGGGGTACCACGGATGCTGGTACTGGGGGTCCTGGACTGGGCCTGGACTGACTTCAGGACAGACCGGCTCGGCAGGGTCAACCTGGTCTCTGCATCAGGGACATGGACTGCACTGCCAAGCTGCACACACACACACACACACACACACACACAGTGTTGGTGAAAGTAGCCCTGTATTAAATATATATAGAACATCTGACTGGAGCTGTATTCATAAAGAGCCTCAGTAGGAGTGGTGATCTAGGATCAGTTTGTCATTTAGACCCTACTGGCTAAGACGACACGGACCTGATCCTAGACGGACCCGATCCTAGACCCTACACGGACCCGATCCTAGACCCTACACGGACCTGATCCTAGACCCTACACGGACCTGATCCTAGACCCTACACGGACCTGATCCTAGACCCTACACGGACCTGATCCTAGACCCTACACGGACCTGATCCTAGACCCACACGGACCTGATCCTAGACCCTACACGGACCTGATCCTAGACCCTACACGGACCTGATCCTAGACCATACACGGACCTGATCCTAGACCATACACGGACCTGATCCTAGACCTACACGGACCTGATCCTAGACCATACACCCTGATCCTAGACCATACACGGACCTGATCCTAGACGGACCTGACCCTGGCAAAGACCTACACGGACCTGATCCTAGACCATACACGGACCTGATCCTAGACCCTACTGACTACACGGACCTGATCCTAGACCCTACTGACTACACGGACCTGATCCTGGCAAAGACTACATGGACAGATGGGACCTGATCCTAGATCCTAATGAATAAGACTGATGGACCTCATCCTAATGAATAAGACTACATGGACAAATGGGACCTGATCCTAGATCAGCACTCCTACTGAGACACTAATAATAGTGACCCCAGACAAAGTGCTTTTCTAGATCAATGCTGAAAGCCGGTTACAGGAGACAACCTCACCTCCAGAGAGGCCTTGACGTCCATCAGGTAGTGTCTCCTCCTGCGGCTGGACATCTTGTTCTGAACTATGATCTCATCCCAGCTCCGGGAAACCTGACCGACCCTGTAGACCAGGAGAACGAACACACCCACCAATGTCATGACAATGACGTGGTAATAGAATGTTATAGCAAGAGTGTGATTACACATATATGTTTGTGTACACACACACACACACACACACACACACACACACACACACACACACACACACCTTTCAGAGAGTATTCATATAGCCCTTGTCTTATTCCACTTGTTTTGTTACAGCCCCGAATTCAAAAATGTTATTGTTTCTCACCCATTTGCACACAATACCCCTCAACAAAATGACAGAGTTGAAAGCATGTTTTGAATCCGTCCACACATTTTAATCAAAATGAAATACAGAAATCTTATTTAGTTAATTATTCAGAGCCCCTTTGTTATGACACTCCAAATTGGGCTCGGGTGCATCACGATTTCCTTCGATCACCCGCGAGACGTCGCTACAACTCGATTGGAGTCCACCTGTATCCAATTCAATAGTTTGGACATTGATTTAGAGAGAAACACACCTGTCTATATGAGGGTCCCAGAGTTGACAGGTTAGATCAGAGTTGACAGGTTAGATCTGAACTACCCAGACTCTGTCTAGAGCTGGCCGTCCGACCAAAATTCTCAATAAATTTGCTACAATTTCTATTAAAAATGTTTTCACTGTCATTATGGTGTATTGTAAGGGAACAAAAACATACATTTAATCCATTTATTTTATTCAGGCTGTAAAACAACAAAATGTGGAATAAGTGAAGGGGTATGAGTACTTTCTGGAGATACTGTATTAAAATCCTCACCTATAGACATCTTCAGAGGACAGCTGATTGAGAATCTTAGCCAGTATGTGTCTGAGATTCTTCTTCTTCAGCTCGGTAAAGATGTCTACCTTTCCCAGGCCCATCTTCCTGCCGATCAGCCCAGCCAGGGCATGGTGGTCCTGAAGGCCTCCTTCTCAGAGACCCTCAGCAGTTCCTCCAGACTGGTGCGCTCCAGCAACATCCTGGATGTCCTCTGGGACAGGGCCCGGACCATCTGCAGGGCCGGCGTGAAGGACAGGTCCTCTAGCTTAGCGGTGGTTGTTGTTTTTGGCGGCGTCACATCCGGGAAGACGTCACTGTCGTCATCCTCCTTGAAGAAGCTGCGCTCCAGATGTTCCTGGGATACGAGGTTCTTCTTCTCTCTGCGATGAGTTCTGTGGGCTGCCAGGTTCCTCACGTCCCGGTCCCCCTCAGACTGGGAACCCCCCTCTCGGAGAGTGGAGAGGCGACGCTGGCGCTCCAGTCTGGACCTGATGATCATAATTTGATGATCATAAATAACTTTTAAAAAACAGCAGCAAGCAACAAACTGAATTACACCAAGTACAACTAAAATTATTAAATATTACAATTATTAGCTACAAAAACACCATAAACATACAACACTAAAAACATTCTACAGCAATGTTTCACAACTCAACTTTCTCACCCCCCCCAAACAGCACACATTTGTATATACTGTTGAGGGTACTCAACGATTGGAGATGAAAAACACTGTTCTAGGGCGTTCAATGGAAGTCAAAAAGCTATCTGGCCTACCTCCTCTTCATCATCATCATCTCAGCCAGCCTGCTGGGGGTCTCCTTGCACCTGGAGCTACCCGACGACAACAGCAGCAGCTCCTGGAAGGAACCATCATTGTCTACCGTGGAGTCCTGAGATTTATCCAGAGCCAAGGAGCTGAAGCCGCTGTCCTCAGACATAGAGCGGTCGTAGAGTTTACGAGTAGGGGTGGAGGAAGGGGTGTCAAAGTGGTATTTAGGAGTAGGGGTGCTCAGGACACTCAGGCTGTCCAAGAGGTTAGCTGCTACGTCGTTGTTGACAGGAGTCTGGAAGTTGTCTTTGGCCGAGGGTGTTAATCTGCTATAGCGTGGGGTCTCCAGCATCTCTGTGGTAAGGAGGTCTGAGGGACCGACGCTCTCTTCCGGGTCTACATCTGAGAGCGACGTAGCAGACACCTTTCTCTCAAAGAGAGTGACATTGGCCATGTTGCATTTACCATCTTCGAGTGTCGAGGTTTTTACAAGAGAGAAGAGGAGGCGCAGTTTCCTGCCGGACAGAAGCACGTCTTCTGGATTTAAAGTGCTTGAAGCCAAAGCTCCAATCGTAAAGGCATCCGGCGAGTCAAAGACCACATTTGAGCCGTGTTCAGTTCTCTCATTGGATGACGAGTCAGTCTTTTTAGTGCGTGGCGTTTCTGTTTCGTCTGCAGTCTTAGACACGAGGAGACGTCTTCTCAGCAACGGCTCTCTCCTGGATAGTTTAGAGTTTCACACCAGCCGTTCTTTACCGGCTGCTCCTTCAAGGCGTCTCTCTGTGGACTTCTGACGCCCGCTTGTCGTCTGTTCTTTCTGGGTGACAGAGGTTCGCATCTCTGTGAAACATTCTCTTTAGGCGTTTCGTGATAACCATCAGAAGATAAACACTTTGAGAGGTCAAAATCCTCTCCGCTCTCAATTTTAGAGCTGTAGCCACTGTCCAGGTATCCGCTGTCCTGACAAGCTCCACATTGCAGGTCTTTGAGGTTGTGGAAATTGACATCTGGTTTGAGACAGTGCTCCATACTCCCTTTCAGATGTAGAAACACAAATATTTCACCAGGTTGACAGGTCTGGTGTTTCAAACTGATCTGTGAGAAGACATTGGAAAAACAATGCAGTTAAGACAAAAAGGATTAGGTCACTTTTGTTGTAAAACTAGCTAGCTAGCTAACGTTAGCTCTAAGTTAATTCATGTAGCTAGCTAGTTATCTCAAATTAAACAAAATGTAAACTGTACTCAATTTTGGTAAATACAAATATATCTAGCTGACTTCAGCTATAATTATTTTTTTTTAAATACAATTTTTAAAAAGTGGTCAATAGTTAACAGGTTATGAGAGTAGTTACTTTAAACCTTCCAAGTGGATCAAAACAAACAACCAGAAGCTAACTAGCAGTCGACGACAGTGACAACAGCTCGGCAGTTGCTATGCTGTTGATGAACCGTCGTTTTGGGGGTTTTCAACTGTTCCGGGTGGATGTCTCCATGGCTCCCAGGCGCCCGCTCAAAACTGCACTGCGACCGCCAAAAAACCCTCGCCTGAGGCTGGGGACACTGGCTCCTTCTCTCTCCCTAGAGACCCATTAGCCCGCTGGCCAGTTGGCTGACTGAAAGGTTGGCTGGCTGACTGACTGACTGGCTGTTGGCTGACTGGCTGGCTGACTGGCTAGTTGGCTGACTGACTGACTGACTGACTGACTGACTGGCTGACTGGCTAGTTGGCTGACTGACTGGCTGGCTGACTGGCTGACTGACTGGCTGACTGACTGACTGACTGGCTGGCTGACTAACTAGTTGGCTGACTGAAACTGGCTGGCTGACTGACTGGCTGACTGAAAGGCTAGCTGACTGGCTGGTTGGCTGACTGACTGACTGGCTGACTGGCTGGCTGACTGGCTGGCTGACTGGCTGACTGGCTGACTGACTGGCTGGCTGGCTAACTGAACTGGCTGACTGGCTGGCTGAGGCTGGCTGACTGACTGGCTGGCTGACTGGCTGGTGGCTGGCTGACTGGCTGGCTGGCTGGCTGGCTGACTGGCTGGCTGGCTGACTGACTGGCTGACTGGCTGACTGGCTAGCTGGACTGGCTGGCTGGCTGGCTGACTGGCTGGTTGGCTGGCTGGCTGGCTGACTGGCTGGCTGACTGGCTGGCTGGCTGACTGGCTGGCTAGCTGGCTAGCTGACTGGCTGGCTTCAAAAACAAAAATGTTAAAAAGCAGTTGCAATTTCAGAATGTGATGGCAATGTCAGAGTCCATTGTTTGTTGTATTATTACTAGTTAGCTTTGCTTGTTAAACAATTGGATTACTAGCTGAAAGTTAATATACTAAATGTTAGCAACTCACCTTGAAATACATACTAAAAATGTAACATATATACACAAGCCTGAGACAGACGTTAACGTTACGTAGAAAACTAGTAAACCTTACTTACCTAGTTATTGTTTCAGAAAGAAAGTTAATCCGTGTCGAAGTGTTGTTTACTAAACTTCTAGCCAAAAGGCAAAATGTCGGACATTGCAAAGAGCTATATCGTGTTGTACCCAGACGACAGTCTCCTCGTCCTCCTCATGAACTGCGTGTGTTTAGGACTGAGATGTTTTCAAATCTGGTGCAAGTCTCTCGCTCCACTTCTCGCGATGCTTTGTTTTCCCAAACACACGCACTGTAGTCTCGTCCTCCTCATGAACTGCGTGTGTTTAGGACTGAGATGTTTTTCAAATCTGGTGCAAGTCTCTCACTCCACGTCTCGCTCCACTTCTCGCGATGCTTTGTTTTCCCAAACACACGCACTGTAGTCTCGTCCTCCTCATGAACTGCGTGTGTTTAGGACTGAGATGTTTTCAAATCTGGTGCAATTCTCTTACTCCACTTCTCGCTTTGTTTTCCACTTCTCGCGATGCTTTGTTTTCCCAAACACACGCACTGTAGTCTGGGAGGTAAATTCTCCTTCTTTCTTTCAATTTACCGGACAGTGTAGATTGCTGTGCGTTTAGCGAAACTCTCCCGGTTGATGTCAACACAAGATTGTAATCACTCATTCTTGCATGTTATACCCTCGTTTAGGTTGGCTAGTAACATCTAAACTGCAGACATGGTGGCCACTAAGAAAACTGTGAGTTTGAGATTGGAAAAATCGTTCATTTATCATATAAATGTTTGCGCACATCCTTAAACTTAATCGGTGATGGGGTAAATGTTATTTTCAAATCGTTCATTTATCCCAGTGTTGAGTGACCAAGCAGTGTCCGCTTTCGGGTTAGCGAAGGAACTTTTAGGCTTACGAGTGTCTACGATGCATCTTTCCTAGGTCGGTAGATGTGGTGTTTCGGGAAACGCATGTTATGACAACGTTCGGTAGATGCGTCGTTGCGGAATGTGTAATTAAAGGCAGCGTTCATTCTCCGGTAAGCGTTCTCCGTTCAAATACATTGGACCAAATAGTAAAATGAAACCCCATTGAAATGAACATTAAATTGACTTAGATATCATTGAAATATGTAGGCCTGTGTAGTATAGACCGTATGCAGGCTATTCACTTTAATGTAGTCGTCGCGGTTTTCATTTTAAGACATTGGCAACTGTGTATTTGTAGTCAACTTCGTTGTGAAGTTATCGACGGTCACACAGAGACCGATCCACATCTGGATTCTGTGTTTAGCGAGATCTTCTGTGTATAAAGTGACGCAGTAAGGGGAAAAACGCAGGCAACGACGCACTTCGCTTTTTCTACGAGTGGTCTGCGGCAGTCGATAAATAACTCGCGTTTAAGTACAACTTTAGTTGTGCTGGTTTTAGGAAACGGCTCGGAGGTTTTTAACATTGCTCATACGAAGGTTCTAACGATGAAGTTAGTCGTAAGATGCTTTTGTGAAGCCGGGCCCTCGCCTGGTCTATATTGACATGCCATGATGCATGGGTAACCGATGTGAAATGGCTAGCTAGTTAGCGGTGGTGCGCGCTAATAGCGTTTCAATCAGTGACGTCACTCGCTTTGAGACCTTGAAGTAGTTGTTCCCCTTGAGCTACAAGGGCCGTGGCTTTTGTGGCGCGATGGGTAACGATGCTTCGTGAGTGACTGTGGTTGATGTGTGCAGAGGATCCCTGGTGGGTGCGAGGAGAGGGACGGAAGCTATACTGTTACACATGGATTGTGTTCTGTCATTTAAAAAAAAATAGTTAACCTTTTTATTTAACTAAGTAAATTAAGAACAAATTCTTATTTACAATGATGGCCTACCCTGGACGAAGTTGGGACAATTGTGTGTCGCCCTATGGGACTTCCATTCACAGCAGGTTGTGATACAGCCTGGAATCGAACCAGGGTCTGTAGTGACAGTGAGATGCAGTGTCTTAGACCGCTGAACCAGGGTCTGTAGTGACGCCTCTAGCACTGAGATGCAGTGTCTTAGACCTCTGAACCAGGGTCTGTAGTGACGCCTCTAGCACTGAGATGCAGTGTCTCAGACCGCTGAACCAGGGTCTGTAGTGACGCCTCTAGCACTGAGATGCAGTGTCTTAGACCTCTGAACCAGGGTCTGTAGTGACGCCTCTAGCACTGAGATGCAGTGTCTCAGACCGCTGAACCAGGGTCTGTAGTGACGCCTCTACCACTGAGATGCAGTGCCTTAGACCGCTGCGCCACTCGGGAGCCTATTTATGCAGTCCTGGGCTAAAAGCAGCCCGACTGTCAGAAGGCCAACTTTCCGACAGTTGGTCTCTAATCAGTTTCTCTCCCCAGAAAAAGTCCCTGGAGTCCATCAACTCTCGTCTTCAGCTGGTGATGAAGAGTGGTAAATACGTACTGGGCTACAAACAGACTCAGAGGATGATCCGCCAGGGCAAAGCCAAGCTGGTCATCCTGGCCAACAACACACCTGCTCTCAGGTAACTACACTGATCCAAAAATATAAACGCAACATGTGAAGTGTTAGCCTAGTGGTTAGAGTGTAGAGGCGGCAGGGTAGCCTAGTGGTTAGAGGCGGCAGGGTAGCCTAGTGGTTAGAGGCGGCAGGGTAGCCTAGTGGTTAGAGGCGGCAGGGTAGCCTAGTGGTTAGAGGCGGCAGGGTAGCCTAGTGGTTAGAGGCGGCAGGGTAGCCTAGTGGTTAGAGGCGGCAGGGTAGCCTAGTGGTTAGAGGCGGCAGGGTAGCCTAGTGGTTAGAGCGTTGGACTAGTAACCGGAAGGTTGCAAGTTCAAACCCCTGAGCTGACAAGGTACAAGGTAGCCTAGTGGTTAGAGGCGGTAGCCTAGTGGTTAGAGCGTTGGACTAGTAACCGGAAGGTTGCAAGTTCAAACCCCCGAGCTGACAATCTGTCGTTCTGCCCCTGAACAGGCAGTTAACCCACTGGTTAGGCCGTCATTGAAAATAAGAATTTGTTCTTAACTGACTTGCCTAGTTAAATAAAGGTAAAATAAAATTATAAAGGTACACGTTGTGCTGGGAGGGGACAATAAAAGACACTCTAAAATGTGCAGTTTTGTCACACAATGCCACCGATGTTTTGATGGAGCATGCAAATTGGCATGTTTACTGCAGGAATGTCCACCAGAGCTGTTGCCAGAGAAGTACAAGCGACCACGCGTAAACCAGGCCCAACCGACCACATAAACCAGGCCCAACCGACCACGCATAAACCAGGCAACCGACCACCGTAAAACCAGGCCCACCGTAAACCAGGCCCACAATGCCCACCGTTTTGATGGAGCCAGGCCCAACCGACCACATGTTAAACCAGGCCCAACCGACCACCAAACCAGGCCCAACCGACCACGAAACCAGGCCCAACCGACCACGCGTAAACCAGGCCCAATCGACCACGCGTAAACCAGGCCCAACCGACCACGCGTAAACCAGGCCCAACCGACCACGCGTAAACCAGGCCCAACCGACCAGGTGGACGCCCTGGGCCGGCGTGATTACACATCTGGCTTCTTCACCTGAGAGGGTCGTCTGAGACCAATCACCCGGATAGCTGATTAAACTGTGGGTTTGGCACAAATGAAGAATGTCTACACAAACTGTCAGAAAGCGTCTCAGGGAAGCTCGTCTAAGTTTCCGTGCTTGTCGTCCTCACCAGGGTCTTTACCTGAATGCAGTTTGGCGTCGTAACCCGACTTCAGTGGGCAAATGGTCACCTTCAATGGCCAATGACACGCTGAAGAAGTGCGCTCTAAACGGATGAATCCCCGGTTCCAACTGTACCCGGTGCATTTGTCGTTGTTGTGTGGTCAAGCGGTTTTCTGATGTCGACGTTGTGAACAGAGTGCCTCGTGGTGGAGGTGGGGTTATAGTATGGGGCATAAGCTACGGACAACAAACACTATGGCGATTTGAATACACAGGGATGTAGATGATGAGATCCCGAGGCCCCATTGTTTCAGCACGACGATGAATGGCGACCCCCATGTCGCAAGAAATCTGGACACAATTCCCGGAAGGCTGGAAATGTCCGGTGCTTCCATGGCCTGCATACGCTCCTCCACTCTGGATCCACGTGTACGACTGTGTCCCAGTTCCCGCCAATATCTAGCAACTTCAACACAGCCATTTGAATTAGAGTGGGACAACATTCCACAGGCCACACACAATCAACAGCCTGATTAACTCTATGTGAAGGAGATATGTCACACTGCATGAGGTAAATGGTTTGTCACATCAGATACGGCCTTACCTTTTTTTTGTTGATAAGGTGTCTGTGACCAACAGATTCATATCTCTGTGTTCACAGTTGTGTGAAATCTATAGATTAGGGCCTGATGAATTGATTTAAATTGACTTGATTATTTGAAATCAGGTGTGCTACTACTTGGCTGGTGCAGAAACCTCTTTCCCTCAGGGAAGATTACGCAGTCCTGCTCAGCACTGATATTGAACTAAAGTGAACCCACCCTAAAAGTGACTGGGCTCAGCACTGATATTGAACTAGAGTGAATCCACCCTAAAAGTGACTGGGCTCAGCACTGATATTGAACTAAAGTGAACCCACCCTAAAAGTGACTGGGCTCAGCACTGATATTGAACTAAAGTGAACCCACCCTAAAAGTGACTGGGCTCAGCACTGATATTGAACTAAAGTGAACCCACCCTAAAAGTGACTGGGCTCAGCACTGATATTGAACTAAAGTGAACCCACCCTAAAAGTGACTGGGTTCAGCACTGATATTGAACTAAAGTGAACCCACCCTAAAAGTGACTGCGCTCAGCACTGATATTGAACTAGAGTGAACCCACCCTAAAAGTGACTGGGCTCAGCACTGATATTGAACTAAAGTGAATCCACCCTAAAAGTGACTGGGCTCAACACTGATATTGAACTAAAGTGAACCCACCCTAAAAGTGACTGGGCTCAGCACTGATATTGAACTAGAGTGAACCCACCCTAAAAGTGACTGGGCTCAGCACTGATATTGAACTAAAGTGAACCCACCCTAAAAGTGACTGGGCTCAGCACTGATATTGAACTAAAGTGAACCCACCCTAAAAGTGACTGGGCTCAGCACTGATATTGAACTAAAGTGAACCCACCCTAATAGTGACTGTGCTCAGCACTGATATTGAACTAGAGTGAATCCACCCTAAAAGTGACTGGGCTCAGCACTGATATTGAACTAAAGTGAACCCACCCTAAAAGTGACTGGGCTCAGCACTGATATTGAACTAAAGTGAACCCACCCTAAAAGTGACTGCGCTCAGCACTGATATTGAACTAGAGTGAACCCACCCTAAAAGTGACTGCGCTCAGCACTGATATTGAACTAAAGTGAACCCACCCTAAAAGTGACTGGGCTCAGCACTGATATTGAACTAAAGTGAACCCACCCTAAAAGTGACTGGGCTCAGCACTGATATTGAACTAAAGTGAACCCACCCTAAAAGTGACTGGGCTCAGCATTGATATTGAACTAAAGTGAACCCACCCTAAAAGTGACTGGGCTCAGTCAGCACTGATATTGAACTAAAGTGAACCCACCCTAATAGTGACTGGGCTCAGCACTGATATTGAACTAAAGTGAACCCACCCTAAAAGTGACTTGAACTCTTCTCCCGGTAGGAAATCAGAGATCGAGTACTATGCGATGCTGGCTAAGACTGGGGTCCACCACTACAGTGGGAACAACATAGAGCTTGGCACGGCCTGTGGAAAGTACTTCAGAGTCTGTACCCTGGCCATCATTGACCCTGGTGAGTTTGTTTGAAATCTTCCATGAAATTGGGACAAATGTGACAACGCTGTCACGTGTGTGTGTGTGTGTGGTGTGTGTGTGTGGTGTGTGTGTGTGTGTGTGTGTGTGTGTGTGTGTGTGTAAACTGTTATTCTCTCACTACTGGTTTCTAGAATGTAACTTATGATTATTTTCTAATCATCCACAGGTGATTCAGACATCATCAGGAGTATGCCTGATCAGCCACAGGGGGAGAAGTAGTCTAGTTGCTTCACTTCCGTTTCTCTGTAGATGTATTTTGGTATAAATAAATCGACTTCAAGATGTCCCAGTTGTTTTTGTCATATGTTTAGTCATTGACATGTGATTGTCGTACAATGGAAGACATTGTGGAAGAGACTAAGAAATGTGGGCACTTGTGGGGTTTTTCTACATCAAGCTTGCATTGTGTTGGGTCACCCCCCCTGGCGTTGGGTCACCCCCTGGTGTTGGGTCACCCCCTGGTGTTGGGTCACCCCCTGGCGTTGGGTCACCCCCTGGCGTTGGGACACCCCTCTGGCGTTGGGTCACCCCCTGGCGTTGGGTCACCCCCCGTTGTTGGGTCACCCCCTGGCGTTGGGTCACCCCCTGGTGTTGGGTCACCCCCTGGCGTTGGGTCACCCCCTGGCGTTGGGTCACCCCCCTGGCGTTGGGTCACCCCCTGGCGTTGGGTCACGTTGGGTCCCCTGGCGCTCGGTCACCCCCTGGCGCTCAGTCACCCCTGGTGCTCAGTCACCCCTGGTGTTAATGGACTGTAGTAGACCCACAAAGGTCAAAAGGCACAATACCATCTTCACAACTAGTGTATCGGACTCTCCACTGATACATATTACATCACCACTTTTAGATGGGCCCATATAATTGTCCCAACAGTCAACAACAATTCCTTCACTGAAATAATAGATTGTTAGTGGTCACTCACAACACAGCAATATAAATCTGTCATTGGGCACTGTCAAACTCCCAGAGCACAGTCCAGGGATGTATTCATTCTGCCTGATGGGTTCAAAACATTTCCCAACTAAAACTATAGTTGCTATTGGACAAATACAAGTAGGATTCGTTTGCTTCTGTTTTTAAGATACTTTTTTTTTTTTTAGCAACAGAATCGTCAGAATGAATACACTAGTTCTGGTTGAGTTCAGACCCTCTACAGCCCATCCTAATGTTCCAGTTCAGTCTCAGTGTGGGTTGGTTCACAACTTCCACTCCAGACGTTCTAGGTTTCTCCAGAACATTAGGACGGGCTACAATGTAATCACAAGATTAGTTAATTCACTTGTGTTTGGCCTTAGTGGCCAGAGCCTGTAGGTTAGCCGGTCCTCCCCACACTGTCCCGAACACGTCCCTCTCAGTCCTCAGGGCCACCTCCAGGGGCAGCTCTCTCCCAGACACCACCACGCTCTTTATGGCTCTGATGACCGGGGCTGGACCCGTGGTGTAGCATCCCAACCACTGCTCTGCCTCCAGGAGGGCATTGGCTCCAGACCCAGCCAGGGAACCTTCCAGGACCCCGTCCGCAAGCCCAATCTGAAGCCCCATCTCTGGGTCTATTTTCAAAGCGCCACCCAGCATCTTCAGGGCGTTCTGGCCGCCTACGATGCGTACCAATCTAGCTGCACCGCCCCAACCAGGGACCAGACCCATGTGTTTATGGACAAACTGGATCACACTGCCCGGCGCCATCAACCTAGCAGGGAGAGACCGGGACGTTGGTTTTTTAGAGATTGGAAACTTGGTGGATTTGTTTTTTGGATATTTCTAGAAAATGACTTTTTATTGTGAACTCTACCTGTCTCCACTATCTGGATGTAGGCCTAAAGTTAATAAACACAATGGTGATATCTATGGACAGTGAGTCACGTTACTGTACCTAAAGTCACAGGCAGTAGTGAGTTCAGCTCCTCCCCCCAGTGCGTTCCCTTCCACCAGAGCTACAGACAACAGAGGTAACCTTCAACAGAGAACACGTGGGTTAGTGTGGCACAGAGCATCTGGTATGACACGCCAATCTAGAACTTCCTACCACAGAGGGTAGTGTAACTACCTCAGTAGTCTGGTCAGGGCATTCTGCATGAACGTACACATCTTCATCCCATCCTGAAAGACAAGACGCATCGTTTTAGACCAGGAGGTCCAACTCATTCCATGGAGGGCCTGGTAGTGTCATACCAGATGCTCTGTGCCACACTAACCCACGTGTTCTCTGTTGTTACCTCTGTTGTCTGTAGCTCTGGTGGAGGGGGAGGGGGGTTCCTTTCAATTAAGACCTAGACAACCAGGT
The DNA here is from genome assembly GCF_018296145.1 of Oncorhynchus tshawytscha. Lineage (NCBI taxonomy): Eukaryota > Metazoa > Chordata > Actinopteri > Salmoniformes > Salmonidae > Oncorhynchus > Oncorhynchus tshawytscha. The sequence continues at coordinate 13,317 of NW_024608506.1, forward strand.
GAGGGGACTTCCTGACTAATTAGTGACCTTAATTCATCAACCAAGGACTTAAAGAAGCACACTCAGACACTCGGCCCTCTGTGGAATGAGTTTGACACGTGGTTTAGGAAGTCAGATTGGATGGAAGTAGGAGTGCCCCAATACAATGTGACTGAATAAAAATGGTTCACTGAGAGAGAACCTCAGAGACTGACCTGAGGGTTGGATATATCTCTGACAACATTGAGGACTGACCTGAGGGTTGGATATATCTCTGACAACATTGAGGACTGACCCGAGGGTTGAATATATCTCTGACAACATTGAGGACTGACCTGAGGGTTGGATATATCTCTGACAACATTGAGGACTGACCTGAGGGTTTGAAAATCTCTGACAACATTGAGGACTGACCTGAGGGTTGGATATATCTCTGACAACATTGAGGACTGACCTGAGGGTTGGATATATCTTGACAACATTGAGGACTGACCTGAGGGTTTGAAAATCTCTGACAACATTGAGGACTGACCTGAGGGTTGGATATATCTTGACAACATTGAGGACTGACCTGAGGGTTTGAAAAATCTCTGACAACATTGAGGACTGACCTGAGGGTTGAATATATCTCTGACAACATTGAGGACTGACCCGAGGGTTGGATATATCTCTGACAACATTGAGGACTGACCTGAGGTTGGATATATCTCTGACAACATTGAGGACTGACCTGAGGGTTGGATATATCTCTGACAACATTGAGGACTGACCTGAGGGTTGGATATATCTCTGACAACATTGAGGACTGACTTGAGGGTTGGAAAAATCTCTGACAACATTGAGGACTGACCCGAGGGTTGGATATTTCTCTGACAACATTGAGGACTGACCCCAGGGTTGGATATATCTCTGACAACATTGAGGACTGACCTGAGGTTGGATATATCTCTGACAACATTGAGGACTGACCTGAGGGTTGGATATATCTATGACAACATTGAGGACTGACCCGAGGGTTGGATATATCTCTGACTGCGTTGATGACTGACCTGAGGATTGGATATATCTCTGACAATATTGAGGACTGACCTGAGGGTTGGATATAGCCCTGACTGCGTTGAGATCTGACCCAGAGCAGAATGTCCCAGCAGCCCCCTGGATGATGAGACCTTTGCCCTCCGTCCACTCCTCTAGCTGGGACACCCTCTCCTCCAGCTCCACCATCATGGAACCTGGAGAAAACAGGGTAGTGTTCAGTAGAGATAAAACGTTTTGAACCTGAGTGAAACACGGAGGTAAAACATGAACATGTTCAATATGAGGTGGAGGATTGACGAGAGAAGAACTGCTTCTCTTCTAGTTTTCATGTGATGAAAATTCTAGATAGTCTGCATAATCAAATAACATTCAGCTCAGACACCCATACATACCCCACCAGACATGCCACCAGGGTCTCTTCAGACACCATACATACCCCACAAGACATGCCATCGGGGTCTCTTCAGACATTCATACATACCCCACAAGACATGCCATCGGGGGTCTCTTCAGACATTCATACAAACCCCACAAGACATGCCATCAGGGTCTCTTCAGACATTCATACATACCCACAAGACATGCCACCAGGGTTCTCTTCAGACACCCATACATACCCCACAAGACATGACACCAGGGTCTCTTCAGACACCCATACATACCCCACAAGACATGCCACCAGGGTCTCTTCAGACACCCATACACACCCCACAAGACATGCCACCAGGGGTCTCTTCAGGCACCAAGACATACCCCACAAGACATGCCACCAGGGTCTCTTCAGACACCTGTACATACCCCACAAGACATGCCACCAGGGGTCTCTTCAGACACCCGTACATACCCCACAAGACATGCCAGCAGGGGTCTCTTCAGACACCCGTACATACCCACAAGACATGCCACCAGGGTCTCTTCAGACACCCATATATACCCCACAAGACATGCCATCAGGGGTCTCTTCAGACATTCATACATACCCCACAAGACATGCCACCAGGGGTCCTTCACAGTCCCCAAGTCCAAACTGAATTCACGGCAACGCACAGTATTACACAGAGCCATGATCGCATGTAACTCCCATCTCCCAATTACTCAAGCGAACAGCAAAATGACCTTTTAAAAAAAAAAAAAAAAAAACATTAAACAACATTTCATGGAACGGCGGAGACTGTGAGGGGACACAAACAAACACACAGTGTTTTGTTGTATTGTTAAATGGTTTGTAATTGTAAGTCCTTGTCCATCAGTGTATCAGTGTTCTGTTGTCATGTTTTGTGTTCTTTTTGTGGACCTCCCAGGATGAGCAGCTGCTGCAAAAGCTAATGGAGATCCAAATAAACACGTTTTTTTTTGGTCATCTGTTGCAAACGTTTTGCTACAGTGTGTCCATACTCAACACAACCCAGTTCGTTGAGCACCAGCCCCCTTAGTTCCACTGTCATTCTCAGGAGAAACAAAGAGTCGGGAAATATAAACTGAAATATATTTCACTCCGTTTGGTGAAGAGAAAACCAAAGAGAATCGGAGTGATATTTAGTCTGAATTGCAGGTCAGCAAAGAGCAACACTCGGATCAATTAATAAATATAACATTAGACAGTGCTTCCATACCAGAGAAAGCGTTCATGCGAGCAGGGTTGTTGACGGTCAGTACAGCGATGCCCGACTCCTGTTTGACAAGGTCTATAGATCCCCCAGGGAAAGCTTGGAGTTTCTCTCTGATCTCCTTCTCCTGGAACCCCTTGGCATCGGTGTAAACTGATCCAATCCCCGAGGAGGTGCTGCCCCCAGGCACCAAGCCGACTCCCCTGAGAGGTGCTGCCCCCAGGCACCAAGCCGAATGCCCCGAGGAGGTGCTGCCTGGCTGCAGACAGAACCATGCTGCTACCAGGGAAGGTAGGAGAGAAGGATGGAGGGACAGAAACAGACAGGAGAGGGACTGAGGAAGAGGAGGAGAGAGAGAAACAAAAGGAGAGGGAAACAGAGGAATCGGCACTGTTATTGAACTGTAAAACAGTTGGCCAGAGTTGGTTGCTAGGCCGTATGTGTGCAGTTACCAGTCCATAATAGTCCTCTGTCTGTGCTAACTGAGGCAGTTAGACACTAGCTCAGGTCCAAGGGCATGCGTCCGGTCCCAACTAAGAGATCTACGCATGCGCAGAGGCACCTTATTGTTGTTGCCTTCGAGCGATGGACAAGAGCCTTCATGTCCTTCAGTTATATCCTCTTTATAAAAATGTGGATTCCTAAAAGCGTAGACTTTAACATCCCCAAAAGTACTGTGGAAAAACCGTCCCTAACAACCTGATAATTAGGTGACATAACATAAGAAGCGACATCTTAAAATATTTCACAAACCTGTGCTGTTTGATAGCTCAATGTTGTGGTGTTACATTGAAACCTCTCCCCCCGGAAACATGAACCAGTGAACAAGGAACTTGGCCAGCTGCACTTCGCTGGAACCGACACACGAGGGCAAGCGGACACTCCCATCATTCAGAATTATTGATTCTATGTAGTTTTACTAAAGAGAATTGTGGTATGGACTAATTTTTCGGTTTTATATGTCGTTCAAAAATTATTCAAACATCAGTTCACCCTTTTTTTCTCGACATTTATTTTTATTTAACCTTTATTTAATTGGGCAAGTCAGTTAAGAACACATCTTTATTTACAATGACAGCCTACCAAAGGCAAAAGGCCTTCTGCGGGGACAGGGGCTGAATTTTTTTATTTTATAAATTAAAAATAACATTTAAAAAAAAAAAAAAGTAAATACATGCTCCTGATATCCCTGCCTTTCCTCTCTCCCTCCTCCTGATATCCCCACCTTTCCTCTCTCCCTCCTCCTGATATCCCCACCTTTCCTCTCTCCCTCCTCTGATATCCCCACCTTTCCTCTCTCCCTCCTCCTGATATCCCCTCCTTTCCTCTCTCCCTCCTCCTGATATCCCCACCTTTCCTCCCTCCCTCCTCCTGATATCCCCACCTTTCCTCTCTCCCTCCTCCTGATATCCCCTCCTCTCTCCCTCCTCCTGATATCCCCTCCTTTCCTCTCTCCCTCCTCCTGATATCCCCTCCTCTCTCCCTCCTCCTGATATCCCCCACCTTCCCTCTCTCCCTCCTCCTGATATCCCCACCTTTCCTCTCTCCCTCCTCCTGATATCCCCTCCTCTCTCCCTCCTCCTGATATCCCCTCCTTTCTCTCTCCCTCCTCCTGATATCCCCTCCTCTCTCCCTCCTCCTGATATCCCCTCCTTTCCTCTCTCCCTCCTCCTGATATCCCCTCCTCTCTCCCTCCTCCTGATATCCCCTCCTCTCTCCCTCCTCCTGATATCCCCTCCTCTCTCCCTCCTCCTGATATCCCCACCTTTCCTCTCTCCCTCCTCCTGATATCCCCACCTTTCCTCCCTCCCTCCTCCTGATATCCCCACCTTTCCTCTCTCCCTCCTCCTGATATCCCCTCCTCTCTCCCTCCTCCTGATATCCCCTCCTCTCTCCCTCCTCCTGATATCCTCTCCTTTCCTCTCTCCCTCCTCCTGATATCCCCTCCCTCTCCCTCCTCCTGATATCCCCACCTTCCCTCTCTCCCTCCTCCTGATATCCCCACCTTTCCTCTCTCCCTCCTGATATCCCCTCCTCTCTCCCTCCTCCTGATATCCCCTCCTCTCTCCCTCCTCCTGATATCCCCTCCTTTCCTCTCTCCCTCCTCCTGATATCCCCCCCTCTCTCCCTCCTCCTGATATCCCCTCCTCTCTCCCTCCTCCTGATATCCCTCCTCTCTCCCTCCTCCTGATATCCCCACCTTTCCTCTCTCCCTCCTCCTGATATCCCCACCTTTCCTCTCTCCCTCCTCCTGATATCCCCTCCTCTCTCCCTCCTCCTGATATCCCCACCTTTCCTCTCTCCCTCCTCCTGATATCCCCTCCTCTCTCCCTCCTCCTGATATCCCCTCCTTTCCTCTCTACCTCCTCCTGATATCCCCTCCTCTCTCCCTCCTCCTGATATCCCCTCCTTTCCTCCCTCCCTCCTCCTGATATCCCCACCTTTCCTCTCTCCCTCCTCCTGATATCCCCTCCTCTCTCCCTCCTCCTGATATCCCCTCCTCTCTCCCTCCTCCTGATATCCCCACCTTTCCTCTCTCCCTCCTCCTGATATCCCCTCCTCTCTCCCTCCTCCTGATATCCCCTCCTCTCTCCCTCCTCCTGATATCCCCTCCTCTCTCCCTCCTCCTGATATCCCCACCTTTCCTTTCAACCTCCTCCTGATATCCCCACCTTTCCTTTCAACCTCCTCCTGATATCCCCACCTTTCCTTTCAACCTCCTCCTGATATCACCACCTTTCCTTTCAACCTCCTCCTGATATCACCACCTTTCCTTTCAACCTCCTCCTGATATCCCTACCTTTCCTCTCCACCTCCTCCTGATATCCACCATAATTCTGCCATAGAGTCTCCACACAGTGTGTAAGATCACATGGCAGTAGGAACAAGCTTCTTTCTGCCTGCCTCCATTCATTCCCTGTTATAAACAAAGCATTCTGTCTGAGGAACACATTCAGCTTGCAGGTCCTTATTCAGTCAGGAGAGGAGGCTTTTGTAATAACACATAGTTGGTTACCCCCCACCAGCAGCAGAGGTTGGATTCAGAACTCAGATTACAGTAAATCAACTTCTCTCAAGTGATATGGGATTGGTCCCATATCAACACTAACCCAATCTGACTGATCCCGAGAGAAGGCCAGGCTTATTCTACAATCACACATACTGATAGTGCTTCTAAAGTACAGCTCTTTCATCTATGGTTCGGCCTATATCTGTAGAATGCCCTGTTTGTTGTTTCGTCACTCTGGGCTCTGGTCAACTGTGTCCCAATGGGCTCTGGTCAAACTGTGTCCCAATGGGCCCTGGTAAAACTGTGTCCCAATGGGCACTGTTCAAAGGTAGTGCATTAAATAGGACATACTGCATTCCAATGGGCCCTGTGATGTCATCCCTCCAGGGTAGTTAAATGTGTGATGTCACCTCTCCAGGGTAGTTAAATGTGTGATGTCACCTCTCCAGGGTAGTTAAATGTGTGATGTCAGCTCTCCAGGGTAGTTAAATGTGTGATGTCACCTCTCCAGGGTAGTTAAATGTGTGATGTCACCTCTCCAGGGTAGTTAAATGTGTGATGTCATCTCTCCAGGGTAGTTAAATGTGTGATGTCACCTCTCCAGGGTAGTTACATGTGTGATGTCATCTCTCCAGGGTAGTTAAATGTGTGATGTCACCTCTCCAGGGTAGTTAAATGTGTGATGTCAGCTCTCCAGGGTAGTTACATGTGTCTAACTCAGGTGATGTATATACTGTATCTAACTCAGGTGATGTTTATACTGTATCTAACAGGTGATGGTTATACTGTATCTAACTCAGGTGATGTTTATACTGTATCTAACTCAGGTGATGTTTATACTGTATCTAACTCAGGTGATGTTTATACTGTATCTAACTCAGGTGATGTTTATACTGTATCTAACTCAGGTGATGGTTATACTGTGTCTAACAGGTGATGGTTATACTGTATCTAACTCAGGTGATGGTTATACTGTGTCTAACTCAGGTGATGGTTATACTGTATCTAACTCAGGTGATGTTTATACTGTATCTAACAGGTGATGGTTATACTGCGAAAACACAATAAGGCATAAAGAGAGGGAGACGAGGAGCCACTGAGCTGAATGACCTGATAGCCAATAGCAGCCCTGTAACGGCAAGGAGCCACTGAGCTGAACGACCTGATAGCCAATAGCAGCCCTGTAACGGTAAGGAGCCACTGAGCTGAACGACCTGATTGCCAATAGCAGCCCTGTAACGGTAAGGAGCCACTGAGCTGAACGACCTGATAGCCAATAGCAGCCCTGTAACGGTAAGGAGCCACTGAGCTGAACGACCTGATAGCCAATAGCAGCCCTGTAACGGTAAGGAGCCACTGAGCTGAACGACCTGATAGCCAATAGCAGCCCTGTAACGGTAAGGAGCCACTGAGCTGAGCGACCTGATTGCCAATAGCAGCCCTGTAACGGCAAGGAGCCACTGAGCTGAACGACCTGATTGCCAATAGCAGCCCTGTAACGGTAAGGAGCCACTGAGCTGAACGACCTGATAGCCAATAGCAGCCCTGTAACGGTAAGGAGCCACTGAGCTGAACGACCTGATAGCCAATAGCAGCCCTGTAACGGTAAGGAGCCACTGAGCTGAACGACCTGATAGCCAATAGCAGCCCTGTAACGGTAAGGAGCCACTGAGCTGAACGACCTGATAGCCAATAGCAGCCCTGTAACGGTAAGGAGCCACTGAGCTGAACGACCTGATAGCCAATAGCAGCCCTGTAACGGTAAGGAGCCACTGAGCTGAACGACCTGATAGCCAATAGCAGCCCTGTAACGGTAAGGAGCCACTGAGCTGAACGACCTGATAGCCAATAGCAGCCCTGTAACGGTAAGGAGCCACTGAGCTGAACGACCTGATAGCCAATAGCAGCCCTGTAACGGTAAGGAGCCACTGAGCTGAACGACCTGATAGCCAATAGCAGCCCTGTAACGGTAAGGAGCCACTGAGCTGAACGACCTGATAGCCAATAGCAGCCCTGTAACGGTAAGGAGCCACTGAGCTGAACGACCTGATAGCCAATAGCAGCCCTGTAACGGTAAGGAGCCACTGAGCTGAACGACCTGATAGCCAATAGCAGCCCTGTAACGGTAAGGAGCCACTGAGCTGAACGACCTGATAGCCAATAGCAGCCCTGTAACGGTAAGGAGCCACTGAGCTGAACGACCTGATAGCCAATAGCAGCCCTGTAACGGTAAGGAGCCACTGAGCTGAACGACCTGATAGCCAATAGCAGCCCTGTAACGGTAAGGAGCCACTGAGCTGAACGACCTGATAGCCAATAGCAGCCCTGTAACGGTAAGGAGGTAAGAATAGCAAGACAAACATACAGACATATTGTAGATGTATGACTCTGGTCACATAAGGGAGGACTGTCTCTACTGGTAGGATAGTATCGTCATGGAGACAGCAAGTTATAAGTCTGATGGGGAGAGAGGGAGACGGGACGCCCCCAGGTGGTAAAGGTAGGCAACAACACCTCCACTACACCTCCACTACGCTGATCCTCAACACCGGGGGGCCCCACAAGGGTGTGTGCTCAGCCCCCCTGTACTCTCTGTTCACCCATGACTGGTTTGAAGACGACACAACAGTAGTAGGCCTGATTACCAACAACGACGAGACCGCCTACAGGGAGGAGGAGAGGGCACTGGGAGAGTGGTGCTAGAAAAACAACCTCTCCCTCAACGTCAACATGACTACAGGATGCAGCAGAGAGAGCACGCCCCCGTCCACATCACAGACAACCTGATATGGTCCACCCACACAGACAGTGTGGTGAAGAAGTCGCAACAGAGCCTCTTCAACCTCAGGAGGCTGAAGAAATTTGTCTTGGTCCCTACGACCCTCACAAACTTCTACAGATGCACCATTGAGAGTGAATACCAGACCTGTGAATACCAGTCCTGTGAATACCAGACCAGTGAATACCAGTCCCGTGAATACAATACCAGACCAGTGAATACCAGTGCCATGAACACCAGACCTGTGAATACCTGTCCCGGAAATACCAGTCCCGTGAATACCAGACCAGTGAATACCAGTCCCGTGAATACAATACCAGACCAGTGAATACCAGTCCTTTGAATACCAGACCAATGAATACCAGACCTGTGAATAGCAGACCTGTGAATACCTGTCCTGTGAATAGCAGACCTGTGAATAGCAGACCTGTGAATAGCAGACCTGTGAATAGCAGACCTGTGAATACCAGACCTGTGAATACCTGTCCTGTGAATACCTGTCCTGTGAATAGCAGACCTGTGAATACGGTTTCAACTGTACCGGCAGATGGCAGACAACGTATATCAGTATATCTCAGTGTCTGTCATCTGCCTGGTACAGTTGAAACTGGGATTCATCTGTGAAGAGCACATGTCCCCACCGTACCAGTGGCCATCGAAGGTGAGCATTTTCCCACTGAAGTCGGTTACGACACCAAGCTGCAGTCAGGTCAAGACCCTGGTGAGGACGACGAGCCTGCAGATGAGCTTCCCTGAGACATGCATTGCGTTGTGTGGGCTAGCAATTAGCTGATGTCATCGTGTGCCCCATGGTGGGGTTATGGTATGGGGCAGGCATAAGCTACGGACAATGAACACAATTGCATTTTATCAATGGCAATTTGAATGCACAGAGATACCATGACGAGATCCTGAGGCCCCATTGTCGTGCCATTCATCCGCCACCATCACCTCATGTTTCATTCCAGACTCTGGGACTCTGCCCTAACCCAGTCATTCCAGACTCTGCCCTATCCCAGTCATTACAGACTCTGGGACTCTGCCCTATCCCAGTCATTCCAGACTCTGGGACTCTGCCCTATCCCAGTCATTCCAGACTCTGGGACTCTGCCCTATCCCAGTCATTCCAGACTCTGGGACTCTGCCCTACCCCAGTCATTCCAGACTCTGGGACTCTGCCCTATCCCAGTCATTACAGACTCTGGGACTCTGCCCTATCCCAGTCATTCCAGACTCTGGGACTCTGCCCTAACCCAGTCATTCCAGACTCTGCCCTATCCCAGTCATTCCAGACTCTGGGACTCTGCCCTACCCCAGTCATTCCAGACTCTGGGACTCTGCCCTATCCCAGTCATTACAGACTCTGGGACTCTGCCCTATCCCAGTCATTCCAGACTCTGGGACTCTGCCCTATCCCAGTCATTCCAGACTCTGGGACTCTGCCCTATCCCAGTCATTCCAGACTCTGGGACTCTGCCCTATCCCAGTCGTTCCAGACTCTGGGACTCTGCCCTACCCCAGTCGTTCCAGACTCTGCCCTATCCCAGTCATTACAGACTCTGGGACTCTGCCCTATCCCAGTCGTTCCAGACTCTGGGACTCTGCCCTATCCCAGTCGTTCCAGACTCTGGGACTCTGCCCTATCCCAGTCATTCCAGACTCTGGGACTCTGCCCTACCCCAGTCATTCCAGACTCTGGGACTCTGCCCTATCCCAGTCATTACAGACTCTGGGACTCTGCCCTATCCCAGTCATTCCAGACTCTGGGACTCTGCCCTAACCCAGTCATTCCAGACTCTGCCCTATCCCAGTCATTCCAGACTCTGGGACTCTGCCCTATCCCAGTCATTCCAGACTCTGGGACTCTGCCCTATCCCAGTCGTTCCAGACTCTGGGACTCTGCCCTACCCCAGTCGTTCCAGACTCTGCCCTATCCCAGTCATTACAGACTCTGGGACTCTGCCCTATCCCAGTCGTTCCAGACTCTGGGACTCTGCCCTATCCCAGTCGTTCCAGACTCTGGGACTTTGCCCTATCCCAGTCATTACAGACTCTGGGACTCTGCCCTATCCCAGTCATTACAGAATCTGGGACTTTGCCCTATCCCAGTCATTACAGACTCTGGGACTCTGCCCTATCCCAGTCGTTCCAGACTCTGGGACTCTGCCCTACCCCAGTCGTTCCAGACTCTGCCCTATCCCAGTCATTACAGACTCTGGGACTCTGCCCTATCCCAGTCGTTCCAGACTCTGGGACTCTGCCCTATCCCAGTCGTTCCAGACTCTGGGACTCTGCCCTATCCCAGTCATTCCAGACTCTGGGACTCTGCCCTACCCCAGTCATTCCAGACTCTGGGACTCTGCCCTATCCCAGTCATTACAGACTCTGGGACTCTGCCCTATCCCAGTCATTCCAGACTCTGGGACTCTGCCCTAACCCAGTCATTCCAGACTCTGCCCTATCCCAGTCATTCCAGACTCTGGGACTCTGCCCTATCCCAGTCATTCCAGACTCTGGGACTCTGCCCTATCCCAGTCGTTCCAGACTCTGGGACTCTGCCCTACCCCAGTCGTTCCAGACTCTGCCCTATCCCAGTCATTACAGACTCTGGGACTCTGCCCTATCCCAGTCGTTCCAGACTCTGGGACTCTGCCCTATCCCAGTCGTTCCAGACTCTGGGACTTTGCCCTATCCCAGTCATTACAGACTCTGGGACTCTGCCCTATCCCAGTCATTACAGACTCTGGGACTTTGCCCTATCCCAGTCATTACAGACTCTGGGACTCTGCCCTATCCCAGTCATTACAGACTCTGGGACTCTGGTCTACCTCCTACTGTACGGTACAGGAAGTCACCAGGGTCAACAACCACCTGGATACTGAGTGACAGGACAGCCTTGTGGTCTCCTCAGGCAGGCAGTGGCAATTTAGTTCAACCAATTGGCATGGAGTGAGTGATGGCACTATGTCATCTGCTTGTCTGATAGGTCAGTTCTATACATATTGTATATACAGCACATCTCCATATATGGACGTGAATAATGAACCAAGCCTTTTGATCAAAGAGGGATAGGTTGAATGGGTTTAGGCTTGATCATCTATCCCGCTGAGGAGGATGTTACCATGCAGTTTCCGTTAAGAGGATGGAGTATGTCTGAAATTACAGTCAGGCTAATGGAGAGAGGAGCGCGTGGCTCTGAGAGAGAGAGAAACACAGAGAGAGAGGGAGGGAGGGAGGGGGGGGATGGAGGGAGGGGGTGGGAGGGGGGGGAGGGAGGAGCGCATGGCTCTGAGAGGCTGAGAGAGAGAAACAGAGGGAGGGAGGGAGGGAGGAGGCGCGTGGCTCTGAGAGGCTGAGAGAGAGAAACAGAGGGAGGGAGGGAGGGAGGAGCGCGTGGCTCTGAGAGGCTGAGAGAGAGAAACAGAGGGAGGGAGGGAGGAGCGCGTGGCTCTGAGAGGCTGAGAGAGAGAAACAGAGGGAGGGAGGGAGGGAGGGAGGGAGGGGCGCGTGGCTCTGAGAGGCTGAGAGAGAGAAACACAGAGGGAGGGAGGGAGGGAGACGGAAGAGGACAGGCCACTAAGTGATGCATCACCAGGTTGATACTCAGCTGTCTGCTGCAACACAGGAAGTCTGGGAATGTGCTGGAGTCAGCATGGTACTAAAACCTTTCTGAGATAAGACCCAGGACACACACACACACACACACAGACTCTTGCAGTTGAGTTGAATGTCAATGTGTCTGTTCAGTAGAATGTCTATTTCAGGGCAGGATGGATGGCAGGTTGGCAGATGCCACAGCCCTCAGTGGAACCCAAACCGCTGGGGCCCTGGGACTCCTAGAGAGAAGGGTCGGAGGTCAGGGTTCGTGGACCAGAGAACAGCTGTTTGAGAGGAAGGGAGTGCACTAAACACCATAAAGATGCTGTCACAGCTGCTACAGTACAAGGTGTGTCTGTTCTTCGTGTGTGTGTGTGTGTGTGTGTGTGTGCGTGTGTGAGTGTGTGTGTTTAGGAGACTGACTGTTGTTTGACAGGTAGTGTATGGAGCTAAGTGTACTGAATTGGTCCACTCACACAGACAGCATCGTGAGGAAGGCGCAGCAGCGCCTCTTCAACCTCAGGAGGCTGAAGAAATTCGGCTTGTCACCAAAAGCACTCACAAACTTCTACAGATGCACAATCGAGAGCATCCTGGCGGGCTGTATCACCGCCTGGTATGGCAACTGCACCGCCCTCAACCGTAAGGCTCTCCAGAGGGTAGTGAGGTCTGCACAACGCATGTTTGGGGGCAAACTACCTGCCCTCCAGGACACCTACACCACCCGATGCTACAGGAAGGCCATAAAGATCATCAAGGACATCAACCACCCGAGCCACTGCCTGTTCACCCCGCTGCCATCCAGAAGGCGAGGTCAGTACAGGTGCATCAAAGCTGGGACCGAGAGACTGAAAAACAGCTTCTATCTCAAGGCCATCAGACTGTTAAACAGCCACCACTAACATTGAGTGGCTACTGCCAACACACTGTCAATGACACTGACTCTACTCCAGCCACTTTAATCATGGGAATCGATGGGAAATGATGTAAATATATCACTAGCCACTTTAAACAATGCTACCTTATATAATGTTACTTACCCTACATTGTTCATCTCATATGCATACGTTGATACTGTACTCTATATCATCGACTGCATCCTTATGTAATACATGTATCACTAGCCACTTTAACTATGCCACTTGGTTTACATACTTATCTCATATGTATATACTGTACTCGATATCATCTACTGTATCTTGCCTATGCTGCTCTGTACCATCACTCATTCATATATCCTTATGTACATATTCTTTATCCCCTTACACTGTGTATGACAGTAGTTTTTTTTTGGAATTGTTAGTTAGATTACTTGCTCGTTATTACTGCATTGTCGGAACTAGAAGCACAAGCATTTCGCTACACTCGCATTAACATCTGCTAACCATGTGTATGTGACAAATAAAATTTGATTTGACCTGCCCTACCATCTCTCTACCATGTCTATCTATATGTGACTGTCACTATGCAGAATGAAGATAGACAGCCCATGTCTGTCTGCCTGGTGGAGCTCTCCCCTGGGCCCATGTCTGTCTGCCTGGTGGAGCTCTCCCCTGGGCCCATGTCTGTCTGCCTGGTTGAGCTCTCCCCTGGGCCCATGTCTGTCTGCCTGGTGGAGCTCTCCCCTGGGCCCATGTCTGTCTGCCTGGTGGAGCTCTCCCTGGGCCCATGTCTGTCTGCCTGGTGGAGCTCTCCCCTGGGCCCATGTCTGTCTGCCTGGTTGAGCTCTCCCTGGGCCCATGTCTGTCTGCCTGGTGGAGCTCTCCCTGGGCCCATGTCTGTCTGCCTGGTGGAGCTCTCCCTGGGCCCATGTCTGTCTGCCTGGTGGAGCTCTCCCTGGGCCCATGTCTGTCTGCCTGGTTGAGCTCTCCCCTGGGCCCATGTCTGTCTGTCTGGTTGAGCTCTCCCCTGGGCCCATGTCTGTCTGCCTGGTTGAGCTCTCCCCTGGGCCCATGTCTGTCTGCCTGGTGGAGCTCTCCCTGGGCCCATGTCTGTCTGCCTGGTGGAGCTCTCCCTGGGCCCATGTCTGTCTGCCTGGTGGAGCTCTCCCTGGGCCCATGTCTGTCTGCCTGGTTGAGCTCTCCCCTGGGCCCATGTCTGTCTGTCACTATGCAGAATGAAGATAGACAGCCCATGTCTGTCTGCCTGGTGGAGCTCTCCCCTGGGCCCATGTCTGTCTGTCACTATGCAGAATGAAGTCCAGGTTTGTTTACTGTTTTTACAGACTGACTGGGTGCTTAGGCGAACACGTGAGCCCCCTCCCTCCCACGTCCCACCCAGACCCAGACTTAGAAACAGGAACCCATCCCAGGGAAGGAGAGGTCAGGACTGGGCTTCTATCACCAGACCCAGTGGAGGGGTAGGATTTCAGGCACCGAGACATCGTGGCTAAATGCATGCTATTTCTATCAGCGCAGGGTGCCAAGTTTAGACAGCCTGGGCTCAGGTGTCAGTCCACCACCTGGGTTCAACTACTATTTGAAATCATTTCATTCAGCTTGCCTGGCTTAACGGACCGATAGGAAAAGGTGCCAAAACGATGAACCCCACACAGCTGGCACTCTAGGAAGGCTAGAGAAAACACTCAAAAGGTATTTGAAAGATTTTAAGGAGTATTTGAACCCAGGTCTGGTCCCCCCTCCCCCAGGGAGCCGGGTCTGGTCCCCCCCCCCAGGGAGCCGGGTCTGTTCCCCCAGGGAGCCGGGTCTGTCCCCCCCCCAGGGAGCCGGGTCTGGTCCCCCCCAGGGAGCCGGGTCTGTCCCCCCCCAGGGAGCCGGGTCTGGTCCCCCCCCAGGGGGCCGGGTCTGGTCCCCCAGGGAGCCGGGTCTGGTCCCCCCCCAGGGAGCCGGGTCTGGTCCCCCAGGGAGCCGGGTCTGGTCCCCCCCAGGGAGCCGGGTCTGGTCCCCCCCCCCAGCCGACCGGCTTGCTGTCGTCGATACCCCCCCAGGGGGACATGTATTATAATGTGACAGGCTGATAGACTGGTTGTAGGAGGAGGAGGGAGGGAGGGAGGGAGGGAGGGAGGGAGGGAGGGAGGGAGGGGGGGAGGGAGGGAGGGAGGGAGGGAGGGAGGGAGGGAGGGAGGGAGGGAGGGGGAGGGAGGGATAGGGAATCTAGGCCTGCGTCCCAAACAGCTCCCCATTTCCTATATATAGTGCACTACTTTTGACCAGGGCCCTGGAGTCCAAAGTCTTGTTTCAAAGTAGTGCACTTCAGAGGGAATAAGGTATATGCTATTTGGGACGTAAATCAGCCCAGTCAACTCCTGAGTCCCTGGAGTAGACGGATGAAATCAACCCCCCTTCAGAATGATGGATCAGCCGGCAACTGTGGGATAGTTGTCATCGCCATGGTAATCGCTCAAACGGGAAGGAAGCAGATGATTGGCTGGGTGTCAAAGTGGATCAAATCAAATCAAATCTATATTGGTCACATATTTATCAGATGTTATGGTGGGTGTAGAGAAATGTTTATATTCCCAGCTCCAACAACTCAGTCGTCTAAATACCTGACAATACAAAACATATTTATCAGATGTTATGGTGGGTGTAGAGAAATGTTTATATTCCCAGCTCCAACAACTCAGTCGTCTAAATACCTGACAATACAAAACATATTTATCAGATGTTAAGGTGGGTGTAGAGAAATGTTTATATTCCCAGCTCCAACAACTCAGTCGTCTAAATACCTGACAATACAAAACACGCAAACCCCCCCCAAAAACAATTTTAAAAACGGGATTTTCGAAGATGAGAAGAATACACATTATTATTATTATACTATAAATTGTAATCCAGACGTATTAAGAAGTAGACAGTAAATATGTAGCTACATTTATTACACAAATTAAAAACAGCAAAGGCATCACGTTCATGATATCGACACGTGTCACAAGGTCACCACCACATCGGTTCAACAGACTGTGGGCCGGGTAGGTAACCATCGGTTACAGAGACCACGAGGTCACGAGGTCACCACCACATCGGTTCAACAGACTGTAGTATTAGTCAATAGGGCCGGGTAGGTAACCATCGGTTACAGAGACCATCAGTAGAAAGGGTTTGTTGTCCATTTCATCATGTTAAAAATAAAATTAAAAAATATATTTAAAAAAAAGGGGGCATTCTGCTATTAGTAAAGTGTTTTTTTTTGTATGAACTACAGATTGCCCCTTTAAGCATGCCCCCAACAAACAGGAAGCGCTAACACACAAGGAGCTAGTCAGCTATCCTACCCGACAACAGCCGGCGATGTCCAATCAAATAAAAGCATAGAAACTCATCAGTCCTTTTTTTTTTTTTTTTTTTTTTTTTTAGCGAGAAGAGAAGTTGTAGACGACACCTTTGGTAAATATGAAGAAACAGGCCCGTTTTATGTAATCCATCTGATATCAGAAAGGTAAAGAATAACAAACATTTATTCTGTAACACTGTAATTATTATGCAACATGTCAAGTTAAAAAGAGTACGTGAAATGAATGCCGTTGAATATATTAGCCTCCCAAATGGCACCCTATTCCCTATTTAGTGCACTACTTTAGGACCAAAAAGCACTGGGCTCTGGTCTAAAGTAGTGCGCACTACATAGGGAATAGGGTGCCATTTGGGATGCAGATTAAGCCACAGAGGTACAGTCAGCATTGGGGATCCTGGAGTTGCTATAGTAGAATACATGAAACGCCTCGTCCACTAGTCGATGAGATTACATTCTGAAGATGATCGGTGAACTAACTCCACGTTGGTCCACGTTGGAGCTCTTGGATCGTCCAGTTGGTTGTAGAAATAACAGTCTTGGTACGTATCGAGGAGATGGAGGAAAAGGCAGGTTTGAGTCGGGTTCTATCTCAGTTCATCATCACGTTCTTCACAACCATATTGGAGGAGAAGGTCGTCGTCCCCCGTCCCCGTCCCTACCCCCGACTCGGTCCTTCGATGTGAAGGAATCAAGGAAGGATGAATTGAGAAAAGAAATGTCAGAGTACGTAAAGTAACAAAAGGCATCTTATTGGTTGAGACACAGGGTCAGCTAAGGGGTCAGATGATGACTGTCTCCGTGTGATAGGCTGAGTAGGAGAATGAGGTGTGTTTGTGGGCGGAGCCGGAAGAGGGCTGGTTTATAGGGGTGGAGGAGGAGGAGGAGGAGGAGGAAGAGGTGGAGGGGGAACAACTAGCCCAGCGTGACGGGGGCGGCGGTTGGCTGGACAGGCCGGACGAGAGAAATTCTTCTGGACTGATGAGGAGCTGGATGATACTTTACACTCCTGAGGAAAGAGAGAGAGAGAGAGCGGGGAGAGAGAGAGGGGAGAGAGAGAGGGAGAGACAGAGAGAGAGAGAGACAGAGAGAGAGAGAGAGAGAGAGGGGGAGAGAGAGAGAGGGGAGAGAGAGAGAGAGAGAGAGAGAGAGGGAGAGAGAGAGAGGGGGAGAGAGAGGGAGAGAGAGAGAGAGAGAGGGGAGAGAGAGACAGAGAGAGAGAGAGAGAGAGGGGGGAGAGAGAGGAGGGGGAGAGAGAGGGAGAGACAGAGAGACAGAGAGAGAGAGAGAGAGAGAGGGGAGAGAGACAGAGAGAGAGAGAGAGAGGGGGAGAGAGACAGAGAGAGAGGGGGAGAGAGACAGAGAGAGGGGGGAGAGAGACAGAGAGACAGAGAGGGGGAGAGAGAGAGAGACAGAGAGAGACAGAGAGAGAGAGAGAGACAGAGAGAGAGTCAGAGATAGAGACAGAGACAGAGACAGGGAGAGAGACAGGGAGAGAGAAACAGAGAGGGAGGGAGAGAGAGGGAGACAGAGAGAGACAGAGCGAGAGAGAGGGGGAGAGAGAGAGAGAGACAGAGGGAGAGAGAGAGAGAGACAGAGACAGGGGAGAGAGAGAGAGAGGGGGGGGACAGAGAGAGACAGAGACAGAGAGGGAGAGGGAGCGAGAGAAAGGGGGAGAGAGAGAGAGGGGGGGAGAGAGAGAGAGAGAGAGAGCGAGAGAGCGGGGGAGTGAGAGAGGGGCAGAGAGAGAGAGACAGAGAGAGACAGAGAGAGACAGAGAGAGAGAGAGAGAGTCAGAGATAGAGACAGAGACAGAGACAGGGAGAGAGAAACAGAGAGGGAGGGAGGGAGAGGGAGACAGAGAGAGACAGAGGGAGAGAGAGGGGGAGAGAGAGAGAGAGACAGAGGGAGAGAGAGAGAGAGGGGGACAGAGAGAGACAGAGAGACAGAGAGGGAGAGGGAGACAGAGCGAGAGAAAGGGGGAGAGAGAGAGACAGAGAGGGAGAGAGCAAGAGAGAGAGAGAGGGAGAGAGAGAGAGAGGGAGGGAGAGAGAGAGAGAGAGGGAGAGAGATAGAGAGGGGAGAAAGAGAGAGAGGGGGAGAGCATGAGAGAGAAAGAGAATTAACAAACATTCCTCACTCCAATCAGCCATAAAAACATTATTTTGAGCAGG
The DNA here is from genome assembly GCF_018296145.1 of Oncorhynchus tshawytscha. Lineage (NCBI taxonomy): Eukaryota > Metazoa > Chordata > Actinopteri > Salmoniformes > Salmonidae > Oncorhynchus > Oncorhynchus tshawytscha. The sequence continues at coordinate 31,752 of NW_024608506.1, forward strand.
AACAGGCGGCTACATTTCTCCAGGTCATCTGCAGCCCTCGGCCATCGACTCTATTTCACTTCAGAACAACATTTGAGTTGGAATACTTTCCATATGATCTCCTACCTTCGTCCTCTGTAGCCCCCTTGAGCACCTAACTCTACTTCTTGGCTACTGTCAGTCTGTTGCATAGAGACGGGATACTGAGAAAGTGATACTGAAAATAATAATGATGTAACCTTTATATATCTAGGGCAAGTCCGTTTAAGAATAAATTCTTTATTTACAATGACGGCCTACACCGGGGCCAAAACCCGGACGACGCTGGGCCAATTGTGCTCTGCCCTACGGGACTCCCAATCACGGCCGGTTGTGATACAGCCTGGATTTCGAACCAGGGTCTGTAGTGGCACCTCTAGCACTGAGATACAGTGCATTAGACCGCTGAACCAGGGTCTGTAGTGACACCTCTAGCACTGAGATGCAGTGCCTCAGACCACTGAACCAGGGTCTGTAGTGACACCTCTAGCACTGAGATGCAGTGCCTTAGACCGCTGAACCAGGGTCTGTAGTGACGCCTCTAGCACTGAGATGCAGTGCCTTAGACCGCTGAACCAGGGTCTGTAGTGACGCCTCTAGCACTGAGATGCAGTGCCTTAGACCGCTGAACCAGGGTCTGTAGTGACGCCTCTACCACTGAGATGCAGTGCCTTAGACCGCTGAACCAGGGTCTGTAGTGACGCCTCTACCACTGAGATGCAGTGTCTCAGACCTCTGAACCAGGGTCTGTAGTGACACCTCTAGCACTGAGATGCAGTGCCTTAGACCGCTGAACCAGGGTCTGTAGTGACGCCTCTAGCACTGAGATGCAGTGTCCTAGACCACTGAACCAGGGTCTTTATTTTTTATTTTTTATTTTACCTTTATTTAACCAGGTAGGCTAGTTGAGAACAAGTTCTCATTTACAACTGCGACCTGGCCAAGATAAAGCATAGCAGTGTGAACAGACAACACAGAGTTACACATGGAATAAACAATTAACAAGTCAATAACACAGTAGAAAACAAAGGGGGAGTCTATATACAATGTGTGCAAAAGGCATGAGGAGGTAGACGAATAGTTACAATTTTGCAGATTAACACTGGAGTGATAAATGATCAGATGGTCATGTACAGGTAGAGATATTGGTGTGCAAAAGAGCAGAAAAGTAAATAAATAAAAACAGTATGGGGATGAGGTAGGTGAAAATGGGTGGGCTATTTACCGATAGACTATGTACAGCTGCAGCGATCGGTTAGCTGCTCAGATAGCTGATGTTTGAAGTTGGTGAGGGAGATAAAAGTCTCCAAATTCAGCGATTTTTGCAATTCGTTCCAGTCACAGGCAGCAGAGTACTGGAACGAAAGGCGGCCAAATGAGGTGTTGGCTTTAGGGATGATCAGTGAGATACACCTGCTGGAGCGCGTGCTACGGATGGGTGTTGCCATCGTGACCAGTGAACTGAGATAAGGCGGAGCTTTACCTAGCATAGACTTGTAGATGACCTGGAGCCAGTGGGTCTGGCGACGAATATGTAGCGAGGGGCCAGCCGACCAGAGCATACAGGTCGCAGTGGTGGGTGGTATAAGGTGCTTTAGTGACAAAGCGGATGGCACTGTGATAGACTGCATCCAGTTTGCTGAGTAGAGTGTTGGAAGCCATTTTGTAGATGACATCGCCGAAGTCGAGGATCGGAAGGATAGTCAGTTTTACTAGGGTAAGCTTGGCGGCGTGAGTGAAGGAGGCTTTGTTGCGGAATAGAAAGCCGACTCTTGATTTGATTTTCGATTGGAGATGTTTGATATGAGTCTGGAAGGAGAGTTTGCAGTCTAGCCAGACACCTAGGTACTTATAGATGTCCACATATTCAAGGTCGGAACCATCCAGGGTGGTGATGCTAGTCGGGCATGCGGGTGCAGGCAGCGATCGGTTGAAAAGCATGCATTTGGTTTTACTAGCGTTTAAGAGCAGTTGGAGGCCACGGAAGGAGTGTTGTATGGCATTGAAGCTTGTTTGGAGGTTAGATAGCACAGTGTCCAAGGACGGGCCGGAAGTATATAGAATGGTGTCGTCTGCGTAGAGGTGGATCAGGGAATCGCCCGCAGCAAGAGCAACATCATTGATATATACAGAGAAAAGAGTCGGCCCGAGAATTGAACCCTGTGGCACCCCATAGAGACTGCCAGAGGTCCGGACAGCATGCCCTCCGATTTGACACACTGAACTCTGTCTGCAAAGTAATTGGTGAACCAGGCAAGGCAGTCATCCGAAAAACCGAGGCTACTGAGTCTGCCGATAAGAATATGGTGATTGACAGAGTCGAAAGCTTTGGCAAGGTCAATGAAGACGGCTGCACAGTACTGTCTTTTATCAATGGCGGTTATGGTATCATTTAGTACCTTGAGCGTGGCTGAGGTGCACCCGTGACCGGCTCGGAAACCAGATTGCACAGCGGAGAAGGTACGGTGGGATTCAAAATGGATGATTGCGGCAGCTTTCCAATCCTTGGGGATCTCAGACGATATGAAAGAGAGGTTGAACAGGCTGGTAATAGGGGTTGCGACAATGGCGGCGGAAAGTTTCAGAAATAGGGGTCCAGATTGTCAAGCCCAGCTGATTTGTACGGGTCCAGGTTTTGCAGCTCTTTCAGAACATCTGCTATCTGGATTTGGGTAAAGGAGAACCTGGAGAGGCTTGGGCGAGGAGCTGCCGGGGGCAGAGCTGTTGGTCTGTAGTGACGCCTCTACCACTGAGATGCAGTGTCCTAGACCACTGAACCAGGGTCTGTAGTGACGCCTCTACCACTGAGATGCAGTGTCCTAGACCACTGAACCAGGGTCTGTAGTGACGCCTCTACCACTGAGATGCAGTGTCCTAGACCACTGAACCAGGGTCTGTAGTGACGCCTCTACCACTGAGATGCAGTGTCCTAGACCACTGAACCAGGGTCTGTAGTGACGCCTCTACCACTGAGATGCAGTGTCCTAGACCACTGAACCAGGGTCTGTAGTGACGCCTCTAGCACTGAGATGCAGTGTCCTAGACCGCTGAACCAGGGTCTGTAGTGACGCCTCTACCACTGAGAGGCAGTGCCTTAGACCGCTGAACCAGGGTCTGTAGTGACACCTCTAGCACTGAGATGCAGTGCCTTAGACCACTGAACCAGGGTCTGTAGTGACGCCTCTACCACTGAGAGGCAGTGCCTCCGGGAGCCCAGCATTTAATGCAAGGTGTCTTTTGAAAGTTCGCTGGGAGATCACATACAGAACGGTTTATAGTCTGTTATAGTGAGCTGCACTATAGTCTCCCCCTGACCTTAGAGAGACGGTTTATAGTCCCCCTGACCTTAGAGAGACGGTTTATAGTCCCCCCTGACCTTAGAGAGACGGTTTATAGTCCCCCTGACCTTAGAGAGACGGTTTATAGTCCCCCTGACCTTAGAGAGACGGTTTATAGTCCCCCTGACCTTAGAGAGACGGTTTATAGTCCCCCTGACCTTAGAGAGACGGTTTATAGTCCCCCTGACCTTAGAGAGACGGTTTATAGTCTGTTATAGTGAGCTGCACTATAGTCCCCCTGACCTTAGAGAGACGGTTTATAGTCCCCCTGACCTTAGAGAGACGGTTTATAGTCCCCCCCTGACCTTAGAGAGACGGTTTATAGTCCCCCTGACCTTAGAGAGACGGTTTATAGTCCCCCTGACCTTAGAGAGACGGTTTATAGTCTCCCCTGACCTTAGAGAGACGGTTTAAAGTCTGTTATAGTGAGCTGCACTATAGTCCCCCCTGACCTTAGAGAGACGGTTTATAGTCTGTTATAGTGTGCTGCACTATAGTCCCCCCTGACCTTAGAGAGACGGTTTATAGTCTGTTATAGTGAGCTGCACTATAGTCCCCCTGACCTTAGAGAGACGGTTTATAGTCCCCCTGACCTTAGAGAGACGGTTTATAGTCTCCCCCTGACCTTAGAGAGACGGTTTATAGTCTGTTATAGTCAGCTGCACTATAGTCCCCCTCATCATATAGCAGGCAGCAATGTAGTGGTCTGCCAACCCACATCTCTCTCATCATATAGCAGGCAGCAATGTAGTGGTCTGCCAACCCACATCTCTCTCATCGTATAGCAGGCAGCAATGTAGTGGTCTACCAACCCACAGCTCTCTCATCATATAGCAGGCAGCAATGTAGTGGTCTGCCAACCCACAGCTCTCTCATCATATAGCAGGCAGCAATGTAGTGGTCTGCCAACCCACAGCTCTCTCATCTCCCTCATCATATAGCAGGCAGCAATGTAGTGGTCTACCAACCCACAGCTCTCTCATCATATAGCAGGCAGCAATGTAGTGGTCTGCCAACCCACATCTCTCATCTCTCTCATCATATAGCAGGCAGCAATGTAGTGGTCTACCAACCCACATCTCTCTCATCATATAGCAGGCAGCAATGTAGTGGTCTGCCAACCCACATCTCCCTCATCATATAGCAGGCAGCAATGTAGTGGTCTGCCAACCCACATCTCTCTCATCATATAGCAGGCAGCAATGTAGTGGTCTGCCAACCCACATCTCCCTCATCATATAGCAGGCAGCAATGTAGTGGTCTGCCAACCCACATCTCTCTCATCATATAGCAGGCAGCAATGTAGTGGTCTGCCAACCCACAGCTCTCTCATCTCTCTCATCATATAGCAGGCAGCAATGTAGTGGTCTGCCAACCCACAGCTCTCTCATCTCTCTCATCATATAGCAGGCAGCAATGTAGTGGTCTGCCAACCCACATCTCTCTCATCTCCCTCATCATATAGCAGGCAGCAATGTAGTGGTCTGCCAACCCACATCTCTCTCATCTCCCTCATCATATAGCAGGCAGCAATGTAGTTTATACATTACAGAAGACTAAAATATAACAAACAACTGTTTGACATAGAAACACCAGATTTTCATTAAGTAAAAAAAAAATGTTTATGAAATTATGAAAAACATGAATAACATTCCACCCATGAGGCTTTTGGTAATTGACTGCAGGACAGCGCCTCATACAGACCCAAAGCTAATCTGTCCTTGATCAAGATGACATGAACAAATATTCCAGTCAGAGCGATGACCATCTCATTCTGAGCTTCTAGTTCCACTGTATTCTCTCTCTCTCTCTGATGACCATCTCATTCTGAGCTTCTAGTTCCACTGCATTCTCTCTCTCTCTCTGATGACCATCTCATTCTGAGCTTCTAGTTCCACTGTATTCTCTCTCTCTCTCTGATGACCATCTCATTCTGAGCTTCTAGTTCCACTGTATTCTCTCTCTCTCTCTGATGACCATCTCATTCTGAGCTTCCAGTTCCACTGCATTCTCTCTCTCTCTCTGATGACCATCTCATTCTGAGCTTCCAGTTCCACTGCATTCTCTCTCTCTCTCTGATGACCATCTCATTCTGAGCTTCTAGTTCCACTGTATCTCTCTCTCTCTGATGACCATCTCATTCTGAGCTTCTAGTTCCACTGCATTCTCTCTCTCTGATGGCCATCTCGTTCTGAGCTTCTAGTTCCACTGCATTCTCTCTCTCTCTCTGATGACCATCTCATTCTGAGCTTCTAGTTCCACTGCATTCTCTCTCTCTCTCTGATGACCATCTCATTCTGAGCTTCTAGTTCCACTGTATTCTCTCTCTCTCTCTCTCTCTGATGACCATCTCATTCTGAGCTTCTAGTTCCACTGCATTCTCTCTCTCTCTCTCTCTCTCTGATGGCCATCTCATTCTGAGCTTCTAGTTCCACTGCATTCTCTCTCTGATGACCATCTCATTCTGAGCTTCTAGTTCCACAACATTCTCTCTCTCTCTCTGATGACCATCTCATTCTGAGCTTCTAGTTCCACTGCATTCTCTCTCTCTCTCTGATGACCATTTCATTCTGAGCTTCTAGTTCCACAACATTCTCTCTCTCTCTCTGATGACCGTCTCATTCTGAGCTTCTAGTTCGACTGCATTCTCTCTCTCTCTCTCTGATGGCCATCTCATTCTGAGCTTCTAGTTCCACTGCATTCTCTCTCTCTCTCTCTGATGGCCATCTCATTCTGAGCTTCTAGTTCCACTGCATTCTCTCTCTCTCTCTGATGGCCATCTCATTCTGAGCTTCTAGTTCCACTGCATTCTCTCTCTCTCTGATGACCATCTCATTCTGAGCTTCTAGTTCCACTGCATTCTCTCTCTCTCTCTGATGACCATCTCATTCTGAGCTTCTAGTTCCACTGCATTCTCTCTCTCTCTCTGATGGCCATCTCATTCTGAGCTTCTAGTTCCACTGCATTCTCTCTCTCTCTGATGACCATCTCATTCTGAGCTTCTAGTTCCACTGCATTCTCTCTCTCTCTCTCTCTCTGATGGCCATCTCATTCTGAGCTTCTAGTTCCACTGCATTCTCTCTCTCTCTGATGGCCATCTCATTCTGAGCTTCTAGTTCCACTGCATTCTCTCTCTCTCTGATGACCATCTCATTCTGAGCTTCTAGTTCCACTGCATTCTCTCTCTCTCTGATGACCATCTCATTCTGAGCTTCTAGTTCCACTGCATTCTCTCTCTCTCTCTCTGATGACCATCTCATTCTGAGCTTCTAGTTCCACTGCATTCTCTCTCTCTCTCTGATGGCCATCTCATTCTGAGCTTCTAGTTCCACTGCATTCTCTCTCTCTCTCTCTGATGACCATCTCATTCTGAGCTTCTAGTTCCACTGCATTCTCTCTCTCTCTCTGATGGCCATCTCATTCTGAGCTTCTAGTTCCACTGCATTCTCTCTCTCTCTCTCTGATGGCCATCTCATTCTGAGCTTCTAGTTCCACTGCATTCTTCTCTCTCTCTCTGATGACCATCTCATTCTGAGCTTCTAGTTCCACTGCATTCTCTCTCTCTCTCTCTGATGGCCATCTCATTCTGAGCTTCTAGTTCCACTGCATTCTCTCTCTCTCTGATGACCATCTCATTCTGAGCTTCTAGTTCCACTGCATTCTCTCTCTCTCTCTGATGACCATCTCATTCTGAGCTTCTAGTTCCACTGTATTCTCTCTCTCTCTCTGATGACCATCTCATTCTGAGCTTCTAGTTCCACTGTATTCTCTCTCTCTCTCTGATGACCATCTCATTCTGAGATTCTAGTTCCACTGTATTCTCTCTCTCTCTCTCTGATGACCATCTCATTCTGAGCTTCTAGTTCCACTGTATTCTCTCTCTCTGATGGCCAATCTAATAGGTCTGCTAATCACTGACTGACTCTCATGCTTTCAAAAACATTTACATTACATTACAGCAGTTTCATTTAAAGGGAGGTTTCATTCCTGGGGGGGGGCTCAGAGGCAGCTGGCTGGCTGGAGATAGAGGGGGGGCTCAGAGGCAGCTGGCTGGCTGGAGATAGAGGGGGGCCCAGAGGCAGCTGGCTGGCTGGAGATAGAGGGGGCTCAGAGGCAGCTGGCTGGCTGGAGATAGAGGGGGGCTCAGAGGCAGCTGGCTGGCTGGAGATAGAGGGGGCTCAGAGGCAGCTGGCTGGCTGGAGATAGAGGGGGGCTCAGAGGCAGCTGGCTGGCTGGAGATAGAGGGGGGCTCAGAGGCAGCTGGCTGGCTGGAGATAGAGGGGGGGGCCCAGAGGCAGCTGGCTGGCTGGAGATAGAGGGGGGCTCAGAGGCAGCTGGCTGGCTGGAGATAGAGGGGGGCTCAGAGGCAGCTGGCTGGCTGGAGATAGAGGGGGCTCAGAGGCAGCTGGCTGGCTGGAGATAGAGAGGGGGGGCTCAGAGGCAGCTGGCTGGCTGGCTGGAGATAGAGGGGGGCTCAGAGGCAGCTGGCTGGCTGGAGATAGAGGGGGGCCCAGAGGCAGCTGGCTGGCTGGAGATAGAGGGGGGCTCAGAGGTAGCTGGCTGGCTGGAGATAGAGGGGGGCTCAGAGGCAGCTGGCTGGCTGGAGATAGAGGGGTGGGTGGGGGGCTCAGAGGCAGCTGGCTGGCTGGAGATATTTCTGTAATTACACAACACAGGACCAGAAACCTTTCGCTTCCAACTGAGAGTTAGGGTGAGAGAGAGAGGGGGAGCAAGAGAGAGAGAGGGGTGGGGCAAGAGAGAGAGAGGGGGGTGAGAGTGAGAGAGGGGGAGCAAGAGAGAGAGAGAGGGGGTGAGAGTGAGAGAGGGGGAGCAAGAGAGAGAGAGAGGGGGTGAGAGTGAGAGAGGGGGAGCAAGAGAGAGAGAGAGAGAAGGGGGAGTGAGAGAGCGAGAGAGCGAGAGAAAGAGGTGGGGAGCAAGAGAGAGAGAGAGGTGGGGTGAGAGTGAGAGAGCGAGAGAGAGGGGGTGAGAGTGAGAGAGAGGGGGAGCAAGAGAGAGAGAGGGGGGTGAGAGTGAGAGAGGGGGAGCAAGAGAGAGAGAGAGGGGGGTGAGAGTGAGAGAGGGGGAGCAAGAGAGAGAGAGAGGGGGGGTGAGAGTGAGAGAGGGGGAGCAAGAGAGAGAGAGAGAGAAGGGGGGGAGAGTGAGAGAGCGAGAGAGCGAGAGAAAGAGGGGGAGCAGAGAGAGAGAGAGAGGTGGGGTGAGAGTGAGAGAGCGAGAGGGGGGAGGGAGAGTGAGAGTGAGAGGGGAGGTGAGAGTGAGAGGGTGAGAGAGAGAGAGAGAGAGCGAGAGAGGGGGTGAGAGCGAGAGAGAGAGAGGGGGGGTGAGAGGAAAGGGGGGTGAGAGTGAGGGGGTGAGAGAGAGAGAGTGAGAGAGAGAGGGGTGAGAGTGAGAGAGAGGGGGTGAGAGAGAGAGAGAGAGGGGGAGCGAGAGAGAGAGGGAGGGTGAGAGTGAGAGGGTGAGTGAGAGAGAGAGGGGAGCGAGAGAGAGAGGGGGTGAGAGCGAGAGAGAGGGGGTGAGTGAGAGAGAGAGAGGGGGAGCGAGAGAGAGAGGGGGGTGAGAGCGAGAGAGAGAGAGAGGGGGGGAGAGTGAGAGAGTGAGACTAAAGATGAAACGGTTGGATTTGGAGGTTAGAGTGTCTTCCTGCCAAGTTAACTTCTTGGTTCCTTTGTTACAAGGCTGTTTAAAGTGAAATGGGCCACATTGCAGCCAACCAGGAGGCTTTGGCCTCTGTCCTTCTGCACATAGCCGAAATAAACACCATTCCCGCGGTGTTGTCCTCAGACTAGGATAATCAGGAAGGATTTCACAACGGAATGTGTGTGAGGTCCCCTTTAACCTGGAGTGTACTACCGTCAACCAGGACCCATAGGAACTAGGGGACCGTCAACCAGGACCCATAGGAACTAGGGGATCATCAACCAGGACCCATAGGAACTAGGGGACCGTCAACCAGGACCCATAGGAACTAGGGGACCATTAACCAGGACCCATAGGGACCATTAACCAGGACCAATAGGAACTAGGGGACCATTAACCAGGACATATAGGAACTAGGGGACCATTAACCAGGACCCATAGGAACTAGGAGACCATTAACAAGGACCCATAGGGACTATTAACCAGGACCCATAGGGACTAGGGGACCATTAACCAGGACCCATAGGGACTAGGGGACCATTAACCAGGACCCATAGGGGCCATTAACCAGGACACATAGGGACCATTAACCAGGACCCATAGGAACCATTAACCAGGACACATAGGGACCATTAACCAGGACCCATAGGAACCATTAACCAGGACCCATAGGGACCATTAACCAGGACCCATAGGAACCTTTAACCAGGACACATTGGGACCATTAACCAGGACCCATAGGAACTAGGGGACCATCAACCAGGACCCATAGGAACTAGGGGACCATCAACCAGGACCCATAGGAACTAGGGGACCATTAACCAGGACCCATAGGAACTAGGGGACCATTAACTAGGACCCATAGGAACTAGGGGACCATTAACCAGGACCCACAGGAACTAGGGGACCATTAACCAGGACCCACAGGAACTAGTGGACCATTAACCAGGACCCATAGGGACTAGGGGACCATTAACCAGGACCCATAGGAACTAGGGGACCATTAACCAGGACCCATAGGGACCATTAACCAGGACCAATAGGAACTAGGGGACCATTAACCAGGACCCATAGGAACTAGGGGACCATTAACCAGGACCCATAGGAACTAGGGGACCATTAACCAGGACCCATAGGAATTAGGGGACCATTAACCAGGACCCATAGGAACTAGGGGACCATTAACCAGGACCCATAGGAACTAGGGGACCATTAACCAGGACCCACAGGAACTAGGGGACCATTAACCAGGACCCATAGGGACCATTAACCAGGACCCACAGGAACTAGGGAACCATTAACCAGGACCCATAGGAACTAGGAGACCATTAACCAGGACCCATAGGAACCATTAACCAGGACCCATAGGAACTAGGAGACCATTAACCAGACCCATAGGAACCATTAACCAGGACCCATAGGAACCATTAACCAGGACCTTGTTACTCCTTATCTCCACGTTGTCTCCGTTTGTTACGGGCTTTGAGCTGGTTCGTGACAACCAGGACCCATAGGGACTAGGGGACCATCAACCAGGACACATAGGGACCATTCTGGGATGCAGATGTTGCCACTTAAATGTGTTAGAGAGCCTGAAGAAGTTTGATCAACAAGTCAAACTATTCCACAGAATAAACACAATGTGTGTGTGTGTGTGTGTGTGTGTGTGTGTATTCATGCGTTTTAACAGTGTACTCACCTGCATGGTTAGCCTTGTCTCTCTGTGGGAGCTGGTCAGCTGGCTGTGGTGAGTGTGTGTGGGAGGAGTGTCCAGAGGCAGGGCCTGACTGATCCCAGTAATCCTTATCCATCATCTCCTCCAGAAGATCCATGAGTTCCTCTTCCTGTCTGGGGCTGGGACCAGGGTTAGGGCTGGGGCTGAGACGGGGGCTGAGACCAGGGTTAGGGCTGGGGCTGAGACCAGGGTTAGGGCTGGGGCTGAGACCAGGGTTAGGACTGGGGCTGAGACCAGGGTTAGGACTGGGGCTGAGACGGGGGTTGAGACCAGGGTTAGGGCTGGGGCTGAGACGGGGTTGAGACCAGGGTTAGGGCTGGGGCTGAGACCAGGGTTAGGACTGGGGCTGAGACCAGGGTTAGGACGGGGGGCTGAGACCAGGGTTAGGACGGGGGCTGAGACCAGGGTTAGGACGGGGCTGAGACCAGGGTTAGGACTGGGGCTGAGACCAGGGTTAGGACTGGGGTTGAGACCAGGGTTAGGACTGGGGTTGAGACCAGGGTTAGGGCTGGGGCTGAGACCAGGGTTAGGGCTGAGGCTGGGTCCAGGGTTAGGGCTGGACTCAGTGGGTTGGGTATGGTTCTGGTACCGCTGGCTCCAGGCAGTGTTCTCGTAGCTCTTCAGGATCCTCTCCACAGCGCCGTAATTAGACCTGGAGTCAGATGGACGTAACGCAGCCAGAGTCAGGGGCTTCCAGGGCTGGTCGCTCATTACACCACGGAGTCCTGACCCCCCCAGGCACACGGAGTCCCGACCCCCCAGGCACACAGAGTCCTGACCCCACAGATCCAGCTTTAAGGATGTCCTGTGTTGTGGTTGGGCGACTCCCAGGTCGCTGGGGCGCTGGGCATGACTTAACGGAATGAGGCCTCGCTCCTTGGGCCTTGATGTCCCTCTTCGGACTGGCACTCACCTCTGGTCCTGGAGCCGTGTGTGTAGTCTGGGCAGGCTGCTTGTATTCACTAGAGATGGACCTGTGCAGTGTGGACTTAAACAGGCTGTTGGGGGGTCCAGCTTTGTGTTTGACCTCAGGGCAGCGTGTTGCCGGGTTAGAAGGCATGTTCCTAAACGCAACTTCTGGGCGTTGGGGTGAAAGGTCAGAGGTGGCAGGGGGGTCAAAGGTCCTGACGGTGACCCCTGGATGAGGGTCAGATGGGGGCAGGGCCTGGCTCAGTTTGATCCCTGAACTCAGCTTCTGAGCTGTGATGTCACAGATCACCTCCTTCTGTCTGACCTCTGTGGCGTGCCGTGGCGGGAGGTCAATGTTCGTCTCCCTGGTGACCCCGTGTGTGACCTCGCCACATACCGTCGTACCGTCTGGTACGCCCCTTTAGAGACACCCGCTGATGTAAAACTGTCCTCTACATCATCGTCCTCCATCCCTCGACCCATCTCAGCTTGGAAGAGTGTCCTGTTAAACTCAGCAGTGGCCTGTTCCAGCATCATATTCCTACTGTGGCCTGGAGGGTTGGAGCCTGGAGGGTTGGAGCCTGGAGGGTTGGAGCCTGGAGGGGGTAACTCTAAGGTAAGGTCAAGACAGATGTGTGAAACTGCTAGGTCTTTGTTTCCAGGTTGTATATGACTCTCTCTCTCAGGGCTTCTAGGACTTCTAGGTTTCTCAACGGGCCTGTAGTCGTGGATCAAGTCCTTCTCAGCAGCACTCACTATGTTGACTTCAGACAGGCTCTTCTGGACAGGCACGTAGGTGGACGACTTGCTGCTGCCGAAGCGGCTCCCGTCACAGGACCAGCGGTTGTGGCAACAGCCCACGTTGCAGTGGGAGTTAAAGGGAACAGCGCAGGTGGTAAACCCCGCCTCCGTCAGAACTTTCCCCTCGTTCTCCTGCAGCATCGCCTCGAACTTCCTCACTATCGATGGGCTGCTGCTGCACTTCCTGTCTAACAGGAGACAGGGGCTGTGGCACTTCCTGCCTGAGCCACTGAGGGATTCTGGGACGTGTAGTTGTAGTTCAGGGGAGGGGCTGGCGAGGTACCATGATGTTGTCCGAGGAGGGATAGGAGGGGGGAGCGGAGGTGCTTCTCTCTCCCTCTCAGAGGGCTTGGATGTGGGGTCCTTTAGGTGACTGGGGCCCCTGTCGGGGTCCTTGAGGTGACTGGGGCCCCTGGCGGGCTCCTTGAGGTGACTGGGGCCCCTGTCGGGCTCCTTGAGGTGACTGGGGCCCCTGTCGGGCTCCTTGAGGTGACTGGGGCCCCTGTCGAGGGCTCCTTGAGGTGACTGGGGCCCCTGTTGGGCTCCTTGAGGTGACTGGGGCCCCTGTCGGGGTCCTTGCGGTGACTGGGGCCCCTGTCGAGGTCCTTGCGGTGACTGGGGCCCCTGTCGGGGTCCTTGCGGTGACTGGGGCCCCTGGTGGGGTCCTTCCTGATGGACAGCCAGTTCTCCTCTTCCAGGGCCCTGAGGTCAGCTACCAGCTGCGTCAGGTTGAAGGCAGGGTCCTCCATTCTCTCTCTGGTCGTAACATGATCCACCTCGGGAAATACGAGGACTCGATTCGACCCCTTAAGGCAGAGGGAATCAAAACACAGAGAGAAAGCAAAAGGTCATTACATTACTAAAATACAGCGAGCATCTAAACTATTTCAAACAATTCAACTCTAGGAGAGCTCAAGCAGAATGGGCTCACAAAGCCCAGCAAACAGCCCAGGTATTTGAAACAGTGACTCCTAGAGCAGAGGACGGAACAGAGAGAGAGGAAGTCCATACTGTTACAAAGCACAGCCAGCATCCCAGGATTCTCAGGCATTTCATATAATGACTGGTGGCTGCTAAGGCAAATGGAGCAGACCAAGCATGCCTGGTATTTGAACCGGTGGTTCATAATGCAACATTTAGTTCTGGATGCAGAGTTTAAAAAGCACAGCATGTATCCCAGGTATTTAACACAGAGTAGGGGTCAGATCCAGCCAAGTGCCATGGTGCTCCCAGACGAGTACTGGTTAGATCCAGCCAAGTGCCATGGGGCTCCCAGCCGAGTACTGGTTAGATCCAGCCAAGTGCCATGGGGCTCCCAGCCGAGTACTGGTTAGATCCAGCCAAGTGCCATGGTGCTCCCAGCCGAGTACTGGTTAGATCCAGCCAAGTGCCATGGTGCTCCCAGCCGAGTACTGGTTAGATCCAGTCAAGTGCCATGGGGCTCCCAGCCGATTACTGGTTAGATCCAACCAAGTGCCATGGGGCTCCCAGCCGAGTACTGGTTAGATCCAACCAAGTGCCATGGTGCTCCCAGCCGAGTACTGGTTAGATCCAGCCAAGTGCCATGGTGCTCCCAGCCGAGGACTGGTTAGATCCAGCCATGTGCCATGGGGTTCCCAGCCGAGGACTGGTTAGATCCAGTCAAGTGCCATGGTGCTCCCAGACGAGTACTGGTTAGATCCAGCCAAGTGCCATGGTGCTCCCAGCCGAGTACTGGTTAGATCCAGCCATGTGCCAGGATGCTCCCAGCCGAGGACTGGTTAGATCCAGCCAAGTGCCAAGGTGTTCCCAGCCGAGGACTGGTTAGATCCAGCCAATTGCCAGGGTGTTCCCAGCCGAGGACTGGTTAGATCCAGCCAAGTGCCATGGTGCTCCCAGACGAGTACTGGTTAGATCCAACCAAGTGCCATGGTGCTCCCAGCCGAGTACTGGTTAGATCCAACCAAGTGCCATGGTCTTCCCAGCCGAGTACTGGTTAGATCCAGCCAAGTGCCATGGTGCTCCCAGCCGAGTACTGGTTAGATCCAACCAAGTGCCATGGTGCTCCCAGCCGAGGACTGGCTAGATCCAGCCATCGGTAGACAGTGATTGTATCCCAAATGGAACCCTATTCCCTATACAGAGCCCTATGGCACTTGGCTGGATCTAACCAGTACTCGGCTGGGAGCCCTATGGCACTTGGCTGGATCTAACCAGTACTCGGCCCTATGGGCCATGGTCAAAAGTAGTGCACTATACAGGGAACAGTTTGTTGATATAGTCTTACCTCTTGTCCCCTCCGGACTTCCTGCTGATCTCATCCTGGTAGCTACACAGCTCTTCACTCACACGGGCTATCTCCTTCAGGGCCTAGAGAGAGGAGAGAGGAGAGAGGGAGACAGAAGGAGAGAGAGGAGGGAGAGAGAGAGAGAGGGAGGAGAGAGAGAGAGGAGAGACAGAAGGGAGAGAGAGAGGAGGGAGAGAGAGAAGGAGAGAGAGGAGGGAGAGAGAGAGGAGAGAGAGAGACAGAAGGAGAGAGTGAAGGAGAGAGAGAGAGAGAGGAGAGAGGGAGCCAGAAGGAGAGAGAGGAGGGAGAGAGAGAGAAGGAGAGACAGAAGGAGAGACAGAAGGAGAGACAGGAGGGAGAGAGAGAGAAGGAGAGGAAGGAGGGAGGAAGAGTGTATAGGAGGGACGGAGAGAGAGAATGAGAGAGGAGAGAGGGAGACAGAAGGAGAGAGGAGGGAGGGCGAGAGCGAGGATGGAGGGAGGGAGGGAGAGAGAGAGGGAGAGAGCGGGAAGGGAGAGAGAAGGAGAAAGAGAGTAGAGGAGGGAGAGAGAGAGAGAGAGGAGAGAGAGAGAGAGAGAGAGAGAGAGAGAGAGAGAGAGAGAGAGAGAGAGAGAGAGAGAGAGAGAGAGAGAGAGAGAGAGAGAGAGAGAGAGAGAGAGAGAGAGAGAGAGAGAGAGAGAGAGAGGAGAGGAGGGAGGGAGAGAGAGAGAGAGAGAGGAGAGAAGAAGAGAGAGAGGAGAGGAGAGAGAGAGTGGAGAGAGAGAGAGAGGGAGGGAGAGAGAGAGAGTAGAGAGGGAAGAGAGAGAGTAGAGGAGAGAAGGAGAGATGTACATTACTAAAGACCAAAATAGACTTCAGAGGGTGGAGCCATAGATGACAGAACGGTGTGGTGACTCACGACATTGAGGGCTGTAGTATTCTCCATCTTGTCACTCCATGTCCCGGAGCTCATCTCTGTGTTGTGGGTCACTCCTACACTAGATCCACCGTGGGAGGAGCGACGGACATTAACCATACCCCCTTTAGAGGGAGAGTCTCTGTCAACCCCTCGCAGGATGGCCTCCAGTTCCGCCATGTCCACTTCCTGGTTACCGACACAGTCGTCATAGTTACGGGGGTTTCCTCTGTCGCCACGGTGATCCGCCCGGTTTCTGTGGGCGGCGAAGTCGTCGTTGCGGTGACGACGGGGTAGGAGCCGCGTTGGTTGGTGGGCTCTGATTGGCTGCTGCTGCTGTTCTGGGGGTCGGAAGTCGAGTTGTCGCTAAGCATGCTGGATCCTGTGCTGGTGGTATGTACACTGACATTCAGGGTGACCTCCTCTGTAATCTCTCCTACAGGTTCTCTCATCTCCCCAGATACCTCATGCCTCACCTTCACCTCCTTGTACATCTAGGAAGAGAGAGTCATATCATTTAAATGACGTGGAAACAACATGGATTCAACCAGTGTGTGGACAGTGGGAAATGACGTAGAAACAACGTGGATTCAACCAGTGTGTGCCCAGTGGGAAATGATGTAGAAACAACGTGGATTTAACCAGTGTGTAGACTGTGGGAAATGACGACTAGAAACAACGTGGATTCTTGTGTCCTCAAGAAATGACGAGACCTCAGACCTGTATATCGACTTTCACCTTTCTTGGAGTACGTGGCATTACTAGATATTGTTTATGGCCCTCTCGTGATATAACGACTTTCACCTTTCTTGGAGTACGTGGCATTACTAGCCATTGTTTATGGCCCTCTCGTGATATAACGACTTTCACCTTTCTTGGAGTACGCGGCATTACTAGATATTGTTTATGGCCCTGTCGTGATATATAGACTTGGAGTACGCGGCATTACTAGATAATGTTTATGGCCCTCTCGTGATATAACGACTTGGAGTACGTGGCATTACTAGATATTGTTTATGGCCCTCTCGTGATATAACGACTTTCACCTTTCTTGGAGTACGTGGCATTACTAGCCATTGTTTATGGCCCTCTCGTGATATATAGACTTGGAGTACGTGGCATTACTAGATATTGTTTATGGCCCTCTCGTGATATAACGACTTTCACCTTTCTTGGAGTACGTGGCATTACTAGCCATTGTTTATGGCCCTCTCGTGATATAACGACTTTTGGTGCTAACGTAGATGACATTTTGGATGACATTTAAGTTACAGAAGTATGGAGTACACAGCCATAGAAATAAAGGCATTGATCCCATACATAAAAACACATCTGGAAACCACGACAGAAACCACAACAACACAACTCACTCCTTAGGCTACATACCCAGAGAAAAACACAACTCACTCCTTAGGCTACGCACCCAGAGAAAAACACAACTCACTCCTTAGGCTACATACCCAGAGAAAAATACAACTCACTCCTTAGGCCACGTACCCAGAGAAAAATACAACTCACTCCTTAGGCCACGTACCCAGAGAAAAATACAACTCACTCCTTAGGCCACGTACCCAGAGAAAAATACAACTCACTCCTTAGGCCACGTACCCAGAGAAAAATACAACTCACTCCTTAGGCCACGTACCCAGAGAAAAATACAACTCACTCCTTAGGCCACGTACCCAGAGAAAAATACAACTCACTCCTTAGGCCACGTACCCAGAGAAAAATACAACTCACTCCTTAGGCCACGTACCCAGAGAAAATACAACTCACTCCTTAGGCCACGTACCCAGAGAAAAATACAACTCACTCCTTAGGCCACGTACCCAGAGAAAAATACAACTCACTCCTTAGGCCACGTACCCAGAGAAAAATACAACTCACTCCTTAGGATACATACCCAGAGAAAAACACAACTGACCACAGACTCAGAGTGCTAAACTGAACGAATTACCTTTCCCCTCCTACCATCCCCCAATCTGGAGAAATATTTCATAATGGATGCCTCCCAAATGGCATGCTGTTCCCAATATAGGTCTCTCTGTCTCTGCCTCTCTGTGTCTCTCTGTGTCTCTGCCTCTCTCTGTCTCTCTGTGTCTCTGCCTCTCTGTGTCTCTGCCTCTCTCTGTGTCTCTGCCTCTCTCTGTCTCTCTGTGTCTCTGCCTCTCGCTGTCTCTCTGTGTCTCTGCCTCTCGCTGTCTCTCTGTGTCTCTGCCTCTCTGTGTCTCTCTGTGTCTCTGCCTCTCTGTGTCTCTCTGGGTCTCTGCCTCTCTGTGTCTCTCTGTCTCTCTGTCTCTGTGCCTCTCTGTCTCTGTGCCTCTCTGTCTCTGTGCCTCTCTGTCTCTGTGCCTCTCTGTCTCTGTAGTGAGGTGAGGACAATGCTGTGCTAAACATGTCTCTCTGTAGTGAGGTGAGGACAATGCAAATCAAATCAAATCAAAATCAAATTTTATTTGTCACATACACATGGTTAGCAGATGTTAATGCGAGTGTAGCGAAATGCTTGTGCTTCTAGTAGTGAGGTGAGGACTATGCTGTGGTAAACATGTCTCTCTGTCTCTCTGTAGTGAGGTGAGGACTATGCTGTGGTAAACATGTCTCTCTGTCTCTCTGTAGTGAGGTGAGGACTATGCTGTGGTAAACATGTCTCTCTGTAGTGAGGTGAGGACTATGCTGTGGTAAACATGTCTCTCTGTAGTGAGGTCAGGACTATGCTGTGGTAAACATGTCTCTCTGTAGTGAGGTGAGGACTATGCTGAGGTAAACATGTCTCTCTGTAGTGAGGTGAGGACTATGCTGAGGTAAACATGTCTCTCTGTAGTGAGGTGAGGACTATGCTGTGGTAAACATGTCTCTCTGTAGTGAGGTGAGGACTATGCTGTGGTAAACATGTCTCTCTGTAGTGAGGTGAGGACTATGCTGTGGTAAACATGTCTCTCTGTAGTGAGGTGAGGACTATGCTAAACATGTCTCTCTGTAGTAAACATGTGGTAAACATGTCTCTCTGTCTCTCTGTAGTGAGGTGAGGACTATGCTGAGGTAAACATGTCTCTCTGTAGTGAGGTGAGGACTATGCTGTGGTAAACATGTCTCTCTGTAGTGAGGTGAGGACTATGCTGTGGTAAACATGTCTCTCTGTCTCTCTGTAGTGAGGTGAGGACTATGCTGTGGTAAACATGTCTCTCTGTCTCTCTGTAGTGAGGTGAGGACTATGCTGTGGTAAACATGTCTCTCTGTGGTGAGGTGAGGACTATGCTGTGGTAAACATGTCTCTCTGTCTCTCTGTAGTGAGGTGAGGACTATGCTGTGGTAAACATGTCTCTCTGTCTCTCTGTGGTGAGGTGAGGACTATGCTGTGGTAAACATGTCTCTCTGTCTCTCTGTAGTGAGGTGAGGACTATGCTGTGGTAAACATGTCTCTCTGTAGTGAGGTGAGGACTATGCTGTGGTAAACATGTCTCTCTGTAGTGAGATGAGGACTATGCTGAGGTAAACATGTCTCTCTGTAGTGAGGTGAGGACTATGCTGTGGTAAACATGTCTCTCTGTAGTGAGGTGAGGACTATGCTGAGGTAAACATGTCTCTCTGTAGTGAGGTGAGGACTATGCTGTGGTAAACATGTCTCTCTGTAGTGAGGTGAGGACTATGCTGTGGTAAACATGTCTCTCTGTAGTGAGGTGAGGACTATGCTGTGGTAAACATGTCTCTCTGTAGTGAGGTGAGGACTATGCTGTGGTAAACATGTCTCTCTGTCTCTCTGTAGTGAGGTGAGGACTATGCTGAGGTAAACATGTCTCTCTGTAGTGAGGTGAGGACTATGCTGTGGTAAACATGTCTCTCTGTCTCTGTAGTGAGGTGAGGACTATGCTGTGGTAAACATGTCTCTCTGTCTCTCTGTAGTGAGGTGAGGACTATGCTGAGGTAAACATGTCTCTCTGTCTCTCTGTAGTGAGGTGAGGACTATGCTGTGGTAAACATGTCTCTCTGTAGTGAGGTGAGGACTATGCTGAGGTAAACATGTCTCTCTGTCTCTCTGTAGTGAGGTGAGGACTATGCTGTGGTAAACATGTCTCTCTGTAGTGAGGTGAGGACTATGCTGTGGTAAACATGTCTCTCTGTAGTGAGATGAGGACTATGCTGAGGTAAACATGTCTCTCTGTAGTGAGGTGAGGACTATGCTGTGGTAAACATGTCTCTCTGTGGTGAGGTGAGGACTATGCTGTGTTAAACATGTCTCTCTGTCTCTCTGTAGTGAGGTGAGGACTATGCTGAGGTAAACATGTCTCTCTGTAGTGAGGTGAGGACTATGCTGAGGTAAACATGTCTCTCTGTAGTGAGGTGAGGACTATACTGTGTTAAACATGTCTCTCTGTCTCTCTGTAGTGAGGTGAGGACTATACTGTGTTAAACATGTCTCTCTGTCTCTCTGTAGTGAGGTGAGGACTATACTGTGTTAAACATGTCTCTCTGTCTCTCTGTAGTGAGGTGAGGACTATGCTGAGGTAAACATGTCTCTCTGTAGTGAGGTGAGGACTATGCTGAGGTAAACATGTCTCTCTGTAGTGAGGTCAGGACTATGCTGAGGTAAACATGTCTCTCTGTAGTGAGGTGAGGACTATGCTGAGGTAAACATGTCTCTCTGTAGTGAGGTGAGGACTATGCTGTGGTAAACATGTCTCTCTGTCTCTCTGTAGTGAGATGAGGACTATGCTGAGGTAAACATGTCTCTCTGTCTCTCTGTAGTGAGGTGAGGACTATGCTGTGGTAAACATGTCTCTCTGTCTCTCTGTAGTGAGGTGAGGACTATGCTGAGGTAAACATGTCTCTCTGTCTCTCTGTAGTGAGATGAGGACAATGCTGTGGTAAACATGTCTCTCTGTCTCTCTATTTTTCCTCTGTGCTTCTTTTTTTTCTCGGGAGGCCAAATGAGAGCCACATGTTGGTTCAAAGCAGATTGTTCCTTTTGTATTTCTCTTCTCATTAGGAAGCTAATCTCCTAGCCTCTCCTAGCCTCTCCTAGCCTCCCCTCTCCTAGCCTCTCCCAGCCTCCCCTCTCCTAGCCTCCCTAGCCTCTCCTAGCCTCCCTCCTAGCCTCCCCTAGCCTCTCCTAGCCTCCCTAGCCTCCTAGCCTCCCCTCCTAGCCTCCCCTAGCCTCTCCTAGCCTTACCTAGCCTCTCCTAGCCCACCTCTCTCCCTCCTCCCCCTCTCACTCTCCTCCCCCTCTCACTCTCCCCCCCCTCTCACTCTCCCCCCTCTCCTCTCCCCCCCCTCACTCTCCCCCTCTCACTCTCCTCCCACACAAAAGCCCTCCTGCGGTGAAGGGGGATTTAAAAATAAATTCAATAAAAATATAGGACAAAACACACATCACGACAAGAGAGACAACACAACACTACATAAAGAGAGACAACACTACATAAAGAGAGACACTACAACACTACATAAAGAGAGACAACACTACATAAAGAGAGACAACACTACATAAAGAGAGACACTACAACACTACATAAAGAGAGACAACACAACACTACATAAAGAGAGACAACACAACACTACATAAAGAGAGACAACACAACACTACATAAAGAGAGACACCACAACACTACATAAAGAGAGACACCACAACACTACATAAAGAGAGACACCACAACACTACATAAAGAGAGACAACACTACATAAAGAGAGACAACACAACACTACATAAAGAGAGACAACACAACACTACATAAAGAGAGACAACACAACACTACATAAAGAGAGACAACACAACACTACATAAAGAGAGACAACACAACACTACATAAAGAGAGATACTACAACACTACATAAAGAGAGACAACACAACATAAGAGACAACACAACACTACATAAAGAGACAACACAACACTACATAAAGAGAGACAACACAACACTACATAAAGAGAGACAACACAACACTACATAAAGAGAGACAACACAACACTACATAAAGAGAGACAACACAACACTACATAAAGAGAGACAACACAACACTACATAAAGAGAGACAACACAACACTACATAAAGAGAGACAACACAACACTACATAAAGAGAGACAACACAACACTACATAAAGAGAGACCTAAGACAACACTACATAAAGAGAGACAACACAACACTACATAAAGAGAGACAACACAACATAAAGAGAGACAATACAACACTACATAAAGAGAGACAACACAACACTACATAAAGAGAGACACCACAACACTACATAAAGAGAGACACCACAACACTACATAAAGAGAGACACCACAACACTACATAAAGAGAGACAACACAACACTACATAAAGAGAGACAACACAACACTACATAAAGAGAGACAACACAACACTACATAAAGAGAGACAACACAACACTACATAAAGAGAGACACCACTACACTACATAAAGACAGACAACACAACACTACATAAAGAGAGACAACACAACACGACATAAGTGTTGAAGAAGGTAGAGACAACAACAAGAAGGTGGAGACAACAACAAGAAGGTGGAGACAACAGCAAGAAGGTAGAGACAACAGCAAGAAGGTAGAGACAACAGCAAGAAGGTAGAGACAACAGCAAGAAGGTGGAGACAACAACAAGAAGGTGGAGACAACAACAAGAAGGTGGAGACAACAACAAGAAGGTGGAGACAACAACAAGAAGGTGGAGACAACAGCAAGAAGGTAGAGACAACAGCAAGAAGGTAGAGACAACAGCAAGAAGGTGGAGACAACAGCAAGAAGGTAGAGACAACAGCAAGAAGGTAGAGACAACAGCAAGAAGGTGGAGACAACAGCAAGAAGGTGGAGACAACAACACATCACACAAAGCAGCCACAACTGTCAGTAAGAGTGTCCATAATTGAGTCTTTGAATAAAGAGATTGAGATAAAACAGTCCAGTTTGAGTGTTTGTTGCAGCTCGTTCCAGTCGCTAGCTGAAGTGAACTGAAAAGAGGAGCGACCCAGGGATGTGTGTGCTTTGGGGATCTTTAACAGAATGTGACTGACAGAGCGGGTGTTGTATGTGGAGGATGAGGGCTGCAGTAGATATCTCAGATAGGGGGGTGAGGCCTAAGAGGGTTTTATAAATAAGCATCAACCAGTGGGTCTTGTGACGGGTATACAGAGATGACCAGTTTACAGTGGAGTACAGAGTGCAGTGATGTGTCCTACAAAGAGCATTTGGTGGCAAATCTGATGGCCGAATGGTTAAGCATCCTGTCGGGCTGTATCACCGCCTGGTACGGCAACCAATCTACAGCTCAGCCAACCTAGCCTGGTCCCAGACCTGTTCTGTCTTTCCAACTGCTATGGTTATTGTCATGACAAAAACTCCAATGTTCAATGACCATATGAGTTGGGCAAGACCAGGCTACAGGCTTCAAATACCAGGCTACAGGCTTCAAAGACCAGGCTTCAAATACCAGGCTACAGGCTTCAAATACCAGGCTACAGGCTTCAAAGACCAGGCTACAGGCTTCAAAGACCAGGCTACAGGCTTCAAAGACCAGGCTACAGGCTTCAAATACCAGGCTACAGGCTTCAAATACCAGGCTACAGGCTTCAAAGACCAGGCTACAGGCTTCAAAGACCAGGCTACAGGCTTCAAAGACCAGGCTACAGGCTTCAAAGACCAGGCTACAGGCTTCAAAGACCAGGCTTCAAATACCAGGCTACAGGTCCGGTGTCAGGAGAGGAGGAGAGAGGAGGTGAGAGGAGGTGAGAGGAGGTGAGAGGAGGTGAGAGGAGGAGGTTTAACAAAAACACAATGCACAAAACAAAACAACTCCCCAGTGTCATGGCTCACCTCCTCTCTCCTCCTCTCACCTCCTCTCACCTCCTCTCACCTCCTCTCACCTCCTCTCTCCTCCTCTCACCTCCTCTCACCTCCTCTCACCTCCTCTCTCCTCCTCTCTCCTCCTCTCACCACCTCTCTCCTCCTCTCACCACCTCTCTCCTCCTCTCTCCTCCTCTCACCTCCTCTCACCCATCTCTCACCACCTCTCCCCTCCTCTCTCCACCTCTCACCTCCTCTCTCCTCCTCTCTCCTCCTCTCACCTCCTCTCTCCTCCTCTCACCTACTCTCACCACCTCTCACCACCTCTCTCCTCCTCTCACCTCCTCTCACCCATCTCTCACCACCTCTCCCCTCCTCTCACCTACTCTCACCACCTCTCACCACCCTCTCCTCCTCTCACCTCCTCTCACCTCCTCTCACCACCTCTCACCTCCTCTCACCACCTCTCACCACCTCTCTCCTCCTCTCACCTCCTCTCACCCATCTCTCACCACCTCTCCCCTCCTCTCACCTCCTCTCACCCATCTCTCACCACCTCTCTCCTCCTCTCACCACCTCTCTCCTCCTCTCACCACCTTTCTCCTCCTCTCACCTCCTCTCACCACCCTCTCCTCCTCTCACCTACTCTCACCACCTCTCACCACCTCTCTCCTCCTCTCACCTCCTCTCACCCATCTCTCACCACCTCTCCCTCCTCTCTCCTCCCCCTGCATGTCTCCCAGCTGGCTCTCCCACTCCTTCCTCCCCTCCTCTCACCTCTCCTCCCCTCCTCTCACCTCCCCTCCCCCTCTCACCTCCTCTATTTTCCTCTGCATGTCTCCCAGCTGGCTCTCCCACTCCTTCCTCCTCCCCTCCCTCCCCTCTCCTCCCCCCCCACTCCCCTCCCCTCCTCCCCTCCCCTCCCCTCCCCTCCCCTCCCCTCCTCTATTTTCCTCTGCATGTCTCCCAGCTGTCTCTCCCACTCCTTCCTCCTCCCCTCCTCTCCCCCTCCCTCCTCTCCTCTCCTCCCTCCTCCTCTCCCCCTCCTTCCTCCTCCTCTGCCCTCCCCCCTCCCTCCCTCCCTCCCCCTCCCTTCCTCTCCCCTCCCCTCCCTCTCACCTCTCCTCCCCCCTCTCCCCTCCTCCCCTCCTCTCCCCTCCCCCTCCACTCCCCTCCTCTATTTTCCTCTGCATCTCCCAGCTGGCTCTCCCATTCCTTCCTCACCCCTCCCCCTCCTCTCACCTCTCCTCCCCTCTCCTCTCTCCCCCCCAGCCCCTCTCCTCTCCTCCTCTCCCCTCCTCCCCTCCCCTCCTCTCACCTCCTCTATTTTCCTCTGCATGTCTCCCAGCTGGCTCTCCCCTCCTCCCCCTCCTCCCCTCCCCTCCTCTCACCTCCTCTATTTTCTCTGCATGTCTCCCAGCTGGCTCTCTCACTCCTTCCTCCTCCCCTCCCCTCCCCTCCTCTCCTCCTCCTCTCCCTCCTCTCCCTCCCCTCCCTCCTCCCCCTCCTCCCTCCTCCCCCTCCTCCCCTCCTCCCCCTCCCTCCTCTCCCCTCCCCTCCTCTCACCTCCTCTATTTTCCTCTGCATGTCTCCCAGCTGGCTCTCCCACTCCTTCCTCTCAGAGTTGAATCTCTCCATCAGTTCAGACTTCTCTCGGACCCAGCCCTTCTCGCTGAGCTCCAGCCGACAGCGCAGGTCCATGGCGGCCGTGTGGGTGTCGACCAGCAGCCTCCTCTGCTGCTCTCTGTCCCCCCGCTGTAGAGGACTCTCCCTGGGCTCTGGACTCTGAGTTCTCAGCCCCAGCTCAACGACAGGACCTCCTCTAGCCTCCAACTGGACAGGAAGAGAGAGATGGAGGGGGAGATGGAGAAGGAGGAGTAGAGAGAGAGGCAGGCAGGCAGGGAGAGAGGGAGATGGAGAAAGGGGAGTAGAGAGAGAGGCAGGTAGAGAAGGAGATGGAGAAGGGGGAGTAGAGAGAGAGAGGCAGGCAGAGAGGGAGATGGAGAAGGAGGAGTAGAGAGAGAGGCAGGCAGAGAGGGATGGAGATGGATAAGGGGGAGTAGAGAGAGAGGCAGGCAGGGAGAGATGGCAGGCAAGAGAATTAGGTGGGAGAGAATGTCAGGGAGTGTCAGGAAGAGGGGTGGAGGGAGAGAATGTCAGGGAGTGTCAGGAAGAGGGGCGGAGGGAGAGAAGGACCAGAGGGAGGAGAGGAAAAGGGAGAATTCAGAGAATGGATGGAAGGGATTAAAAGATCATAACTCAGAGGAGTTCATGGTCAACCTCTCCTCCCTCTGTCTCCCTCTCTCATCATCTGACAGGATATCACAGCTGCCTCAACACAGTTCCTTTCCTGTCTCCCTCCCTGTCTCTGGACCCATCTGCAGCTATCTCCCTCCCTGTCTCTGGACTCATCTGCAGCTATCTCTCTCCCTGTCTCTGGACTCATCTGCAGCTATCTCCCTCCCTGTCTCTGGACCCATCTGCAGCTATCTCCCCGTCTGTCTCTGTACCCATCTGCAGCTATCTCCCCGTCTGTCTCTGGACCCATCTGCAGCTATCTCCCCGTCTGTCTCTGGACCCATCTACAGCTATCTCCCCGTCTGTCTCTGGACCCATCTGCAGCTATCTCCCCGTCTGTCTCTGGACCCATCTACAGCTATCTCCCCGTCTGTCTCTGGACCCATCTACAGCTATCTCCCCGTCTGTCTCTGGACCCATCTACAGCTATCTCCCTCCCTGTCTCTGGACCCATCTACAGCTATCTCCCTGCCTGTCTCTGGACCCATCTACAGCTATCTCCCTGTCTGTCTCTGGACCCATCTCCCTGTCTGTCTCTGGACCCATCTACAGCCATCTCCCTGTCTGTCTCTGGACCCATCTACAGCTATCTCCCTGTCTCTGGACCCATCTACAGAGTAGTTGTTGAAAAGGGGAGTACATTTTTTAAAAACTAGGCAAGTCAGTTAAGAACAAATTCTTATTTACAATGACAGCCTACCTGGGAACAGTGGGTTAACTGGTCTAGGAACAGTGGGTTAACTGGTCTAGGAACAGTGGGTTAACTGGTCTAGGAACAGTGGGTTAACTGGTCTAGGAACAGTGGGTTAACTGCCTTGTTCAGGGGAAGAACGACAGATTTTACCTCGTCAGCTCGGGGATTTGAACTAGAAACCTTTCGGTTACTAGTCCAACGCTCTAACCACTAGGCTACCTGTCACCCCCCTCTAACCACTAGGCTACCTGTCACCCCCCTCTAACCACTAGGCTACCTGTCACCCCCTCTAACCACTAGGCTACCTGTCACCCCCTCTAACCACTAGGCTACCTGTCACCCCCCTCTAACCACTAGGCTACCTGTCACCCCCTCTAACCACTAGGCTACCTGTCACCCACCTCTAACCACTAGGCTACCTGCCTCCTCTAACCACTAGACTACCTGTCACCCCCCTCTAACCCCTAGGCTACCTGCCCTCTAACCCTCTAACTAACCACTAGACTACCTGCCTCCTCTAACCACTAGACTACCTGTCACCCCCCTCTAACCACTAGACTACCTGTCACCCCCCTCTAACCACTAGACTACCTGCCTCCTCTAACCACTAGACTACCTGCCTAGTGTCCATAAATCTGACACAAACATCTGCTGTTAAGGCCAATTCAGGAGATCTTGGTATTTGGATACTAACACATGAAGTGATCCTCAGTTCTGTTGACTGTGAGGGTTTTGGGTTAAGAAGGGCAGTGTTAAGGGAATCCGTCCTCTCTTTCTCTGTCTGGTCAATAAACCCCTTAGAGAAACTACTCTGGTCAATATACCCCTTAGAGAAACTAGTCTGTCTGGTCAATATATCCCTTAGAGAAACTACTCTGTCTGGTCATTATATCCCTTAGAGAAACTACTCTGTCTGGTCAATATACCCCTTAGAGAAACTACTCTGTCTGGTCATTATATCCCTTAGAGAAACTAGTCTGTCTGGTCAATATACCCCTTAGAGAAACTAGTCTGTCTGGTCAATATACCCCTTAGAGAAACTAGTCTGTCTGGTCAATAAACCCCTTAGAGAAACTAGTCTGTCTGGTCATTATATCCCTTAGAGAAACTACTCTGTCTGGTCAATATACCCCTTAGAGAAACTAGTCTGTCTGGTCATTATATCCCTTAGAGAAACTAGTCTGTCTGGTCAATATACCCCTTAGAGAAACTACTCTGTCTGGTCAATATACCCCTTAGAGAAACTACTCTGTCTGGTCAATATACCCCTTAGAGAAACTAGTCTGTCTGGTCATTATATCCCTTAGAGAAAATAGTCTGTCTGGTCAATATACCCCTTAGAGAAACTAGTCTGTCTGGTCAATAAACCCCTTAGAGAAACTAGTCTGTCTGGTCATTATATCCCTTAGAGAAACTACTCTGTCTGGTCAATATACCCCTTAGAGAAACTACTCTGTCTGGTCAATATACCCCTTAGAGAAACTACTCTGTCTGGACAATATACCCCTTAGAGAAACTACTCTGTCTGGTCATTATACCCCTTAGAGAAACTAGTCTGTCTGGTCAATATATCCCTTAGAGAAACTACTCTGTCTGGTCAATATACCCCTTAGAGAAACTACTCTGTCTGGTCAATATACCCCTTAGAGAAACTACTCTGTCTGGTCAATATACCCCTTAGAGAAACTACTCTGTCTGGTCATTATACCCCTTAGAGAAACTAGTCTGTCTGGTCAATATATCCCTTAGAGAAACTACTCTGTCTGGTCAATATACCCCTTAGAGAAACTACTCTGTCTGGTCAATATACCCCTTAGAGAAACTACTCTGTCTGGTCAATATACCCCTTAGAGAAACTACTCTGTCTGGTCATTATACCCCTTAGAGAAACTAGTCTGTCTGGTCAATATATCCCTTAGAGAAACTAGTCTGTCTGGTCATTATATCCCTTAGAGAAACTACTCTGTCTGGTCAATATACCCTTAGAGAAACTACTCTGTCTGGTCAATATACCCCTTAGAGAAACTACTCTGTCTGGACAATATACCCCTTAGAGAAACTACTCTGTCTGGTCATTATACCCCTTAGAGAAACTAGTCTGTCTGGTCAATATATCCCTTAGAGAAACTACTCTGTCTGGTCAATATACCCCTTAGAGAAACTACTCTGTCTGGTCAATATACCCCTTAGAGAAACTACTCTGTCTGGTCAATATACCCCTTAGAGAAACTACTCTGTCTGGTCATTATACCCCTTAGAGAAACTAGTCTGTCTGGTCAATATATCCCTTAGAGAAACTACTCTGTCTGGTCAATATACCCCTTAGAGAAACTACTCTGTCTGGTCAATATACCCCTTAGAGAAACTACTCTGTCTGGTCAATATACCCCTTAGAGAAACTACTCTGTCTGGTCATTATACCCCTTAGAGAAACTAGTCTGTCTGGTCAATATATCCCTTAGAGAAACTAGTCTGTCTGGTCAATATATCCCTTAGAGAAACTACTCTGTCTGGTCAATATACCCCTTAGAGAAACTACTCTGTCTGGTCAATATACCCCTTAGAGAAACTAGTCTGTCTGGTCAATATATCCCTTAGAGAAACTACTCTGTCTGGTCAATATACCCCTTAGAGAAACTACTCTGTCTGGTCATTATACCCCTTAGAGAAACTAGTCTGTCTGGTCAATATACCCCTTAGAGAAACTAGTCTGTCTGGTCAATATATCCCTTAGAGAAACTACTCTGTCTGGTCAATATACCCCTTAGAGAAACTACTCTGTCTGGTCAATATACCCCTTAGAGAAACTACTCTGTCTGGTCAATATATCCCTTAGAGAAACTACTCTGTCTGGTCAATATATCCCTTAGTAGACATAGACTACCATCCAAAATGGCATCCTATTCAATATATAGTGAACTACTTTTGACCAGGGACCATAGTGCACCATATAGGGACTAGTGTCCCATTTGGGAAGCGTCCTCTGTCTGTCTGAGGTCTTTGAACGCTCGGTGTAATTGCAGTGGCAGGATGGGACTGGCGCTGTCCAGTTTATTCCTGACCCAAACATGAACAGGAACACACAGAGAGACAGAGAGAGACAGAGGGAGAGAGAGAGAGAGAGAGACACAGAGAGACAGAGAGAGAGAGAGAGACACAGAGAGACAGAGAGAGACAGAGGGAGAGAGAGACAGAGAGAGACACAGAGAGACAGAGAGAGAGAGAGAGACAGAGAGAGACACAGAGAGACAGAGAGAGAGAGAGAGACACACAGAGAGACAGACACACAGAGAGACAGAGAGAGACAGAGAGAGAGAGACAGAGAGACACACAGAGAGACAGAGAGAGAGAGAGAGACAGACACACAGAGAGACAGAGAGAGACAGAGAGAGAGAGACAGAGAGACAGAGAGACACACAGAGAGACAGAGAGAGAGAGAGAGACACACAGAGAGACAGAGAGAGACAGAGAGAGAGAGAGAGCTGCTACCCCTGTAACTCAGAGGTTAAACTGAGACGGAGGCTGATGCTCTTCTTGGCAGTGAGGGATGAATATTCCAGAAGGACCTGTATCAACAAGAGACTAGAGGCTTACAGTTCTCCAGACAGGCTGGCAGACAGACAGTAAGACACAGAGGAGACAGGCTGGTAGACAGACAGGAAAACACAGAGGAGACAGGCAGACAGACAGACAGGAAAACACAGAGGAGACAGGCAGACAGACAGACAGGAAAACACAGAGGAGACAGGCTGGAAGACAGACAGTAAGACACAGAGGAGACAGGCTGGTAGACAGACAGTAAAACACAGAGGCAGGCTGGTAGACAGACAGTAAAACACAGAGGCAGGCTGTGTTTTACTGTCAATGACACTGACTCTACTCCAGCCACTTTAATCACGGGAATTGATGGGAAATTATGTAAATATATCACTAGCCACTTTAAACAATGCTACCTTATATAATGTTACTTACCCTACATTGTTCATCTCATATGCATACGTGATACAGGATACTGTACTCTATATCATCGACTGCATCCTTATGTAATACATGTATCACTAGCCACTTTAACTATGCCACTTGGTTTACATACTTATCTCATATGTATATACTGTACAGATATCATCTACTGTATCTTGCCTATGCTGCTCTGTACCATCACTCATTCATATATCCTTATGTACATATTCTTTATCCCCTTACACTGTGTATAAGACAGTAGTTTTTTTTTGGAAGACAGTTAATTACTTGCTCGTTATTACTGCATTGTCGGAACTAGAAGCACAAGCAGTAACACACGCATTAACATCTGCTAACCATGTGTATGTGACAAATAAAATTTGATTTGATTTGATTTGATTTTAGACAGACAGTAAAACACAGAGGCAGGCTGGTAGACAGACAGACAGTAAAACACAGAGGAGACAGGCTGGTAGACAGACAGACAGTAAAACACAGAGGAGACAGGCTGGTAGACAGACAGACAGTAAGACACAGAGGAGACAGGCTGGTAGACAGACAGTAAGACACAGAGGAGACAGGCTGGTAGACAGACAGTACAACACAGAGGAGACAGGCTGGTAGACAGACAGTAAAATCTAGAAGAAAAAAGGCAGACAGACAGACAGACAGACAGACAGACAGACAGACAGACAGACAGACAGTAAAAGACAGAGGCAGGCTGGCAGACAGACAGACAGACAGACAGACAGTAAAAGACAGAGGCAGGCTGGCAGACATATATTAAACACACAGTAGCAGCCATCTCCTGCTACTGTAGGACTGGTGTGTGTGTGTGTGTGTGTGTGTGTGTGTGTGTGTGTGTGTGTGTGTGTGTGTGTGTGTGTGTGTGTGTGTGTGTCTCTGTGTGTGTGTGTATAAAGGTGACAGTGTCATGGTGGTCTCTCTCTATTAATAGGAGACTCAACCAACCAGCCAACGCTGTACAGAGTTACAACGTCACGTACATTCCTCAGGGTGCGGTGGGGCTGGAAGGACGACGGAGATGTTTCTGCTCGACAAACATCTAAAGTATGTGGACAAATATGCCTGCAAATATCCGGCTGAGCCCCAGGATGCTTAGTGGTAAACCCTGGTAGTCCGAAGACCCAGGATGCTTAGTGGTAGGCCCTGGTAGTCCGAAGACCCAGGATGCTTAGTGGTAGGCCCTGGTAGTCCGAAGACCCAGGATGCTTAGTGGTAGGCCCTGGTAGCCTCGAAGACACAGGAAGCTTGGTGGTAGGCCCTGGTAGTCCGAAGACCCAGGATGCTTAGTGGTAGGCCCTGGTAGCCCGAAGACACAGGAAGCTTGGTGGTAGGCCCTGGTAGCCTGAAGACACAGGATGCTTAGTGGTAGGCCCTGGTAGCTCGAAGACCCAGGATGCTTGGTGGTAGGCCCTGGTAGCCTGAAGACACAGGATGCTTGGTGGTAGGCCCTGGTAGCTCGAAGACCCAGGATGCTTGGCACCCTATTCCCTACATACAGCAGTGCACTACTTTTGACCAGGGCCCATAGGAAATAGGGAGCTCTTTGAGACAACCACAGGCTTTGTATAACTGTCTATAAACTAAACTGTGGCAGCAGGATGTGGCTGAGAGGAGAAAACAGCTTTTACAATGGAGCTAACCCCTCCCTGCACATCGCCAGGCTATGCCAGACCAACATTCCAGTCATTCATATAGAACACTGTGGACTCACACAGAACCATCAGAACACTGGTGGAACAACAAGTGAATTCTAGAAGCTGATGTGGTCTGACTATCATTCATTCATATAGAACACTGTAGACTCACACAGAACCATCAGAACTCTGGGGAACAACAAGTGAATTCTAGAAGCTGATGTTGTCTGACTATCATTCATTCATATAGAACACTGTGGACTCACACAGAACCATCAGAACACTGGTGGAACAACAAGTGAATTCTAGAAGCTGATGTGGTCTGACTATCATTCATATAGAACACTGTGGACTCACACAGAACCATAAGAACCCTGGGGAACAACAAGTGAATTCTAGAAGCTGATGTGGTCTGACTATCATTCATATAGAACACTGTGGACTCACACAGAACCATCAGAACCCTGGGGAACAACAAGTGAATTCTAGAAGCTGGGAGGGTTTTGATCATGGAATAGTTTTAACATTGAACATAGTTCTTCTTCATAAATAGTTAGTGAACAGACTGTACTGTTTATATTCATAGTACTGGTCCAACATGGAATCCTGACAGATGACTACAGTACAGGGGCCTACAGTACATGCTTCACCCACAATCACTGTCTCACACACACACACACACACACACACACACACACACACACACACACACACACACACACACACACACACACACACACACACACACACACACACACACACACACACACACACACACACACACATTCAGTTTCTATGCTTCAGTCATGCTTTCAATCCAGACCTATGTAAGGAGATGTTGTGTTACTCTGTTAAGTGAAAGGTCTGTTTAGTATGAGTCTGTATCCCTGTTTCATGTTTAGTATGAGTCCCCTGTTTATCATGTTTAGTATGAGTCATATCATGTTTAGTATGAGTCCATATCATGTTTAGTATGAGTCATATCATGTTTAGTATGAGTCATATCATGTTTAGTATGAGTCATATCATGTTTAGTATGAGTCATATCATGTTTAGTATGAGTCATATCATGTTTAGTATGAGTCATATCAGTTTAGTATGAGTCATATCATGTTTAGTATGAGTCATATCATGTTTAGTATGAGTCATATCATGTTTAGTATGAGTCATATCATGTTTAGTATGAGTCATATCATGTTTAGTATGAGTCATATCATGTTTAGTATGATATCATGTTTAGTATGAGTCATATCATGTTTAGTATGAGTCATATCATGTTTAGTATGAGTCATATCATGTTTAGTATGAGTCATATCATGTTTAGTATGAGTCATATCATGTTTAGTATGA
>NW_024608507.1:0-40000 GCF_018296145.1 Oncorhynchus tshawytscha
ACTTTCATTTGTTCCTGTCCAGACTCTCATTTGTTCCTGTCCGGACTTTCATTTGTTCCTGTTTGAACTGTCAGTAACCTAGAATGTTGAACATTAGTTTATGAGGGATGCTTTTGTGCCCTAGAATAGCTAACTTGATCTCTGGTATGCTGCAGTGCCCAATTGTTTTTCTCCTGTGTTTGTAATGTTAGACTCAAATGTGTTTATTTATGCTGTTTCTTCCTGTTCCTTCCTGACAATAAAACGAAGAGAATCTGTTTGCATTTGTAATATTTTGCATGTTTGTTGAATTGTTAAATCGTTAAAATGTGCTGTGAATCTTTAAACTCAATATTTGTAGAAATTGTTTTAATGATGGAAAACATGGAATATAGAATTATTTACAGTACTTTTGGTGCTATTTGGTGCAGTGTTTTTCAACCTGTGTTTGTTGGCTTGTCAGATCTATTACAACACTATTCCTCTCCCAGGGAGGTCTTCAAATAGCCTAGTGATATCCCGCTGAAATTCATTGTAGAACACTTATGATAAAATATAATTATAATATATAATTATATTCAGTTAAATTAAAAGAGTATGCAACGTTCAACTCAAGTTGAATGAGTTTAATGCACAATGTTTTACAGAGCCATGTCTGTGTGGATCTCCAAACAGCAAAATTAACTTTAAAACAAAAGATTTGAGCAACATCTCATGGAATGGAGGGGGTTGTGAGTGGGGGGGGCAACACAAACATATTATTTATTTTGTTCTATTGTTTGTATATCGTTGTGTTTTACATTTGTTTGACTGTCCTTGTTAGTGTTTTGTTACTTGTCATGTTTTGTGGGTTTATTTTTGTTAACCCCAGGAAGAATAGCTGCTTCCTGTCACACCCTGACCATAGTTCGCTTTGTATGTTTCTATGTTTTGTTTGGTCAGGGTGTGATCTGAGTGGGCATTATATGTTGTGTGTCTAGTTTGTCTGTTTCTGTGTTTGGCCTGATATGGTTCTCAATCAGAGGCAGGTGTTAGTCATTGTCTCTGTTTGGGAACCATATTTAGGTAGCCTGTTTGGTGTTGGGGTTTGTGGGTGATTGTTCC
This sequence comes from Oncorhynchus tshawytscha, assembly GCF_018296145.1. Lineage (NCBI taxonomy): Eukaryota > Metazoa > Chordata > Actinopteri > Salmoniformes > Salmonidae > Oncorhynchus > Oncorhynchus tshawytscha. The sequence continues at coordinate 1,084 of NW_024608507.1, forward strand.
TGTCTTTGTCTTTGATACACCAGATAGGGCTGTTTACGGTTTTTCACGGTTTTTGTATATTGTTCTATTTTCATCTTTATTAAAGATGTATCACAATAACCACGCTGCGTTTTGGTCCGCCTCTCCTTCAACAGAAGAAAGCTGTGACACTTCCTCTGCAAAACATACTGGGGATTCAAATAAACAAATAGTTTACGCATTGCAATGCTTTCACAAAGTGTTTTTTCATTTTCTCCTTTGACAAACTTTCATCTCTTGTCAGTAAATTGAGTGTTTAGTTCTTGTAAATGTTCTCATATTGAATGTCATGGAGATCAACGTGAACCAACATCGCCTGGACTGGGTGTTGTGATTGAGGTTTGTGCAACAGTAGTCTCATCTTGAACATGATCTTAAACATGATAGATTTGCATGAAATCAAAACCAAACTCTATTCGTCCCATGCTTTGTAAACAACTGGTGTAGATTAACAGTGAAATGCTTCCTCACTGGCCCTTCCCAAAAATGCAGAGATGCATTTTTTTTATATAATAGAAAAATTACACAAGGAATAAATACACAATGAGTAACGATATCTTGGCTATATACAATAAATACACAATGAGTAACGATAACTTGGCTATATACAGTACACGGGGTACCAGTACCGAGTTGATGTGCAAGTGTACGAGGTAATTTAGAAAGTATTCAGACCCCTTGACTTTTTTCAAAATGCTGTTACATTACAGCCTTATTCTAAAATAGATTAAATAGTCCCCCCCCCCTCATCTATCTACAAACAAACCCCATAACGAATAACCAAAACAGGTTTTTAGAAATATCTAATTCACATACTGTATGCCTGAAATAACATTGCAGGAATGTGGTTGGATTTGGGACCAGTTCTTGTGGTAGCGGGTGGGAGTCTGGGTGTGGTATGAAAAAACTGGAATGAAGAAATCTGTCTTACACAGACCATTAGACTGAATCTCAACCATTGGAAAAGTGTTTTCAAGAGAACATTATTATTTTAATTTTATTTGAGTTCCTGGTTGTGTCCATAAACCAGTGTATTAGTTTCTGGGATTTACTGGCCCCCACCTGCTGCCATACCGAATGTTGTTGGTGCTGATATCTGAGTGTTTAACCCCCTTGATTTACTGCCCCCCCCTGCTGCCATACCGAATGCTGTTGGTGCTGATATCTGAGTGTTTAACCCCTTGATTTACTGCCCCCTGCTGCCATACCGAATGCTGTTGGTGCTGATATCTGAGTGTTTAACCCCTTGATTTACTGCCCCCCTGCTGCCATACCGAATGCTGTTGGTGCTGATATCTGAGTGTTTAACCCCCTTGATTTACTGCCCCCCTGCTGCCATACTGAATGCTGTTGGTGCTGATATCTGAGTGTTTAACCCCCTTGATTTACTGGCCCCCCTGCTGCCATACCGAATGCTGTTGGTGCTGATATCTGAGTGTTTAACCCCCTTGATTTACTGGCCCCCTGCTGCCATACTGAATGCTGTTGGTGCTGATATCTGAGTGTTTAACCCCTTGATTTACTGCCCCCCTGCTGCCATACCGAATGCTGTTGGTGCTGATACAGTGCCTTGCGAAAGTATTCGGCCCCCTTGAACTTTGCGACCTTTTGCCACATTTCAGGCTTCAAACATAAAGATTTAAAACTGTATTTTTTTGTGAAGAATCAACAACAAGTGGGACACAGTCATGAAGTGGAACGACATTTATTGGATATTTCAAACTTTTTTAACGAATCAAAAACTGAAAAATTGGGCGTGCAAAATTATTCAGCCCCTTTACTTTCAGTGCAGCAAACTCTCTCCAGAAGTTCAGTGAGGATCTCTGAATGATCCAATGTTGACCTAAATGACTAATGATGATAAATACAATCCACCTGTGTGTAATCAAGTCTCCGTATAAATGCACTTGCACTGTGATAGTCTCAGAGGTCCATTAATTTGTTAAAAAAACTTTGAAATATCCAATAAATGTCGTTTCACTTCATGATTGTGTCCCACTTGTTGTTGATTCTTCACAAAAAAATACAGTTTTATATCTTTATGTTTGAAGCCTGAAATGTGGCAAAAGGTCGCAAAGTTCAAGGGGGCCGAATACTTTCGCAAGGCACTGTATCTGAGTGTTTAACCCCCTAGAGTTGATTGATGCACCGGTAAGTAACAATAAAGAAAAACAATCTGTCAGTTTAAGCAAGAGAGAGGTTTATTTGATTTGCACTGCATCCGCCGATGTCGCATCTGCGGTTAAAGGTGGCAGAGCTACAGTTTGTCAGACCATGACACATCCCGAAAATTAATACAATTAACACAATTCCTTACCAAAACATCTGTAGTGTCAGAACGGTTTGACCACACTATTTTTGACCACTCTGTGGAAACGGGAGACTGGAAGTCTCAAGGTTTTTGCTCGCCTGAGGTAGAGTATCTCATAATAAGCTATAGAACCACACTATCTACCAAGAGAGTTCTCATCTATATTCTTCGTTGCTGTCTATTTACCACCACAAACCGATGCTGATACTAAGACCCCACTCAATGAGCTGTGTAAGGCCATAAGTAAACAGGAAAACGCTCATCCAAAGGCTCCGAGTGGCCGGGGACTTGAAGGCAGGAAAACTTGAATCCGTTTTAACAAATTTCTATCAGCGTGTTAAATGTGCAACCAGAGGGGTAAACAACTCTAGACCACCTTTACTCCACACACAGAGATGCAGACAAAGCTCTCACTTGCCCTCCATTTGGCCATTTCTGACCATAATTCTATCCTCCTGATTCCTGCTTATATAAGCAAAAACTAAAGCAGGATGCACCAGTGACTCGGTCAATAAATAAAGTGGCCAGGTGAAGCAGAAGCTAAGCTACATGGCTGTTTTGCTAGCACAGACTGGAATATGTTCTGGGATTCTTCCAATGGCATTGAGAAGTACACCACATCAGTCACTGGCTTCATCAATAAGTGCTTCGATGACGTCATCCCCCCCCAGTGACTGTACGTACATACCCTAACCAGAAGCCATGAATTACAGGGAACATCAGCACTGAGCTAAAGGGTAGAGCTGCCACTTTCAAGGAGCGGGACTCTAACACGGAAGCTTATTAGAAATCCCGCTATGCCCTCCGACGACCCATCAAATACAGGATTAAGATCGAATCATACTACACCGGTTCTGATGCTCGTCGGATGTGGCAGGGCTTGTAACCTATTACAGAATATAACGGGAAGCACAGCCGAGAGCTGCCTAGTGACACGAGCCTACCAGACAAGCTAAATTACTTCTATGCTCGCTTCGAGGCAAGTAACACTGAAACGTGCATGAGAGCATCAGCTGTTTCGGGACGACTGTGTGATCACGCTCTCCGTAGCTGATGTGAGTAAGACCTTTAAACAGGTCAACATTCTGCAGGGCCAGACGGATTACCAGGACGTGTACAGCAAGCATGCGCTGACCAACTGGCAAGTGTCTAAACCAACCTTTTCAACCTGTCCCTGTCTGAAGCAGACCACCATAAGTCCTGTGCCTAAGAACACTAAGTTGTAACCTATCAGGAATCAAGGTAAGACTCGCATGCAGACATGTTGAATAAACAACGGTTTAACAGTCCAAGGGGCAGGCTAGAGACAGGTCAAGGGAGGCAGGGGTCAATAATCCAGAGATGGGGCAAGGGTCGGCAGGCAGAGTTGTCAGGCAGGCTCAGGGTCAGGGGCAGGCAGTGTTGTCAGGCAGGCGGGTACAGAGACGAGACAGGCGAGGGTCAAGACCAGGAGGGCGAGAAAAAGAGAGGCTGGGAAAAGCAGGAGCTGACAGGACAAACGCTGGTTGACTTCACAAACTGGCAACAGACAAACAGAGAACACAGGTATAAAAACACAGGGGATAATGGGGATGATGGGCGACACCTGGAGGGGGGTGGAGACGAGGACAAAGACAGGTGAAACAGATCAGTGCTTGACAAACCTTCCTAAATGACTACTGACTCGTAGCACTCACCACTGCTGGCTTGCTTCTGAAGCTAAGCAGGGTTGGTCCTGGTCAGTCCCTGGATGGGAGACCATATGCTGCTGGAAGTGCTGTTGGAGGGCCAGTAGGAGGCCTAAAAGGTCTAAAAAGTATCCCAATGCCCCAGATCAGTGATTGGGGATACTGCCCTGTGTAGGATGTCGTCTTTCGGATGGGATGTTAAACGGGTGTCCTGACTCTCTGAGGTCATTAAAGATCCCATGGCACTTATCGTAATAGTAGGGGAGTTAACCCTTGTGTCCTGTCTAAATTCCCAATCTGGCCCTCAAACCATCACGGTCACCTAATAATCCCCAGTTTACAATTGGCTCTTTCATCCCCCTCCTCTCCCCTGTAACTATTCCCCAGGTCATTGCTGTAAGTGAGAACGTGTTCTCAGTTAACTTACCTGGTAAAATAATAGATAGAAATCTGTAGCCAAGAAATTCTTTGAAAGGCTGGTCATGGCTCACATCAACACCATAATTCCAGAAACCCTAGACCCACTCCAATTTGCATACCGCCGCGACAGATCCACAGATGATGCAAACTATATTGCACTTCACACTGCCCTTTCACACCTTGACAAAAGGAACACCTATGTCAGAATGCTATTCACTGACTACAGTTCAACACCATAGTGCCCTCAAAGCTCATCACTAAGCTAAGGACCCTGGGGCTAAAAACCTCCCTCTGCAACTGGATCCTGGACTTCCTGATGGGCCGCCCCCAGGTGATAAGGGTAGGTTGCAACACATCCGCCACGCTGATCCTCAACACGAGGGCCCCTCAGGGGTGCGTGCTCAGTCCCCTCCTGTACTCCCTGTTCACTCATGACTGCATGGCCAGGCACAACTCCAACACCATCATTAAGTTTGCCGATGACACAACAGTGGTAGGCCTGATCACCGACAACGATGAGACGGCCTATAGGGAGGAAGTCAGAGACCTGGCCGTGTGGTGCCAGGACAACAACCTCTCCCTCTGTGTGATCAAGACAAAGCAGATGATTGTGGACTAAAGGAAAAGGAGGACCGAGCACTCCCCCATTATCATTGATGGGGCTGTGGTGGAGCAGGTTGAGAGCTTCAGGTTCCTTGGTGTCCACATCACCAACAAACTAACATACCTAAAGGGAACATTTTGACATTTGCCATATGGTTAGTGAGAAAGTCCACTTTGCAAATGTACGGTCCCTTACTAGATGTCCGACAACATTTCTCAAATTGGCGGACAGCGGCGGGCCATGCAGCAGGGCCGGATCTTCCAGGAAGTCATCAAACGAAGTCTCTCGGACATTCGGTTTTCGTTTAATAAAACGTTCAAATTTTGGTCATTTTTCGCTGTCCCGGTAAATCCCACAAGAGGGCGAGTGGAATCATATTGCAAATGTACAAAACATCACCAATCACGACGTGGCCTCATCTCCTAAACGGAAAAGACTTTGAAGACGAAACTTGGTGAACATAGGTTTGGCATAATGGGCATTTGGCCCCGAACAAGATGGCGTCCAGGCCTCAACGGGATTAAAGGTCATTAATGAAAATAGTGCAATAATTTCTCCGCTTCACGTCAAAGTAAATGAACCTACGGCGTCAATAAGAAAAGAACCAGCCATTTAGCCAGCCAGAAATCTTTTTTTTTAAAGTTACAGATCCAGTTGCAGCTTGTTCAGACGAATCTTTTTGAATTGTGTTTCTGAGCTATGCGAGATTTCTGTGATTTTCTGTGATTTTCTGAAATAACACACACTCATTCAACCCTCTGTAAATAAGTCAGTTCTTAACATAAAGACTTAACTCAATATTCTATAAGTGCCTACCCCAAGGAGGATATGTGTTTACTTTCAGCTTCCTGTGTAAACCGGAAGTGCCTTAATGGTGTCATAGGTGCTGTTTCGAAGGGTTAAAAAGGTCTGATCTTTTCAAAACTTCATATGGGTTATTAGGCAACCCTCATGAACTGTAAATCAGTCATTCCTCCAGATGTCAAAGAAAACCTCTGTCACACACACACACACACACTTTTAGCTTCCTGTGCCAACCAGAAGTGCCTTTAATTGGGGTCACAGTGTCTGTTTCAAAGGGTTAAAAAAGTTACACCTTTCCAAAACTTCATATATGTGTGACTAGGTAACCCTCACGAACTGTAAATCAGTCATTCCTCCAAACAGATGTAAATGAAAAGCTCATTCTCTCACACACACACACAGCAAGAATGGAGTGACAAAGTGCGATGCTTAAAGACACACAGAGCCTGCGATGGCATTTCCATATTCTCAAGGCCGTGCAGAGTTCAATGAGTTGCCCCGCTTGACCGTAGGCCCAAAATTAAGCCTGGCCCTATTTTTCATATGCTTTTGGGTGACAATGAGAGAACCGTTAGGGTGAGAAGCACAATTCGACCTCAGGTACGTTCCTGAGGTCCTCCCGATCTGTGCGAGCCTAACCTTGACCGTGTGGCATTAACCCTTAACAGTTAAAACAAGGTGTTTACATCAGTTTTCACTGACTTCTCTCCCCATAGGAATACATTGCCTGCACCCCTAAATTCAACCTGAAGCCTATGTGGGTTATGAATGCCGTATGAACCTGTCTTCGATGACAATCCATCAGGCCACTATGAGGTCTACCTGTGTCGATTCTAAACTTTCTGAATTAACCGTAAGTGGTTAAATTTCCCCTAAAAGTGTTTTGATATACATAACCTGCATTTATGAAAATCATTGCATTCAACCCTGTGTCGATTAGTCAATTCTAAACATAAATACTGAAAAGGATTCTGTAAGAGTCAGTTCTTAACATAAAGACTTAACTCAATATTCTATAAGTGCCTACCCCAATGAGGATATGTGTTCACGTTCAGCTTCCTGTGCCAACCGGAAGTGCCTTAAAATGGTGTCATAGGTGCTGTTTTGAAGGGTTAAAAAGGTCAGATCTTTTTAAAACTTCATTTGTGTGATTAAGCATCCCTCATGAACTGTAAATCAGTCATTTTTCCAAACAGATGTCAAAGAAAAGCTCTCTCTCTCTCACACACACACACACACACACACACACAAACACACACACACACACAGCAAGGATGGAGTGACAAAGTGCAGTGCTTAAAGACACACAGAGCCTGCGATGGCATTTCCATATTCTCAAGGCCGTGCAGAGTTCAATGAGATGCCCCGCTTGACCGTATGCCGCTCTGAGTGCAGCGACCGTGAAAAATTAGGCCCAAAATTAAGCCTGGCCCTAAATTTAATTTTGCTTCTGAGTGACAGTGAGAGAACCGTTAGGTGAGAAGCACAATTCGACCTCAGGTACGTTCCTGAGGTCCTCCCGATCTGTGCAAGCCTAACCTTGACCGTGTGGCATTAACCTTTACAGTTCATCAGGGTTTCTTGATCTCACAGATTACAATGACATCTCTCCTTATAGGAATACATTGCCTGCTCCCTAAATTCGACCTAGAGCCTATGTGGGTTAATATGGCCTTATGAACTTGTCTTCAATGTCAATCTATCAGGCCACTATGAGGTCTACCTGTGTCGATTCTAAGCTTCCTCAAGAAACAGGAAGTGGTTAAAATCACCCTAAAAGTGTTTTTCCATACCTAACCTGATGTTTGATAGAAATTGTGCGTTCAACCCTGTGTAAATCAGTCAGTTCTTAACGTAAAGACTTAAAACTCCGGATTCTGTAACAACATAACCCAATGAGGATATGTGTTTACTTATAGCTTCCTGTGCCAACCAGAAGTGCCATAATTGGTGTCATAGGGGCTGTTTCAAAGGGTTAAAAAAGTCAGATCTTTCCAAAACTTCATATGTGTGATTAGGCAACCCTCATGAACTGTAAATCAGTCATGTCTCCCATAAAATTTCCAAGAAAACTCACACACACACAGCTTGGACGGAGGGACATAGTGTGGCGCTTAGAGACAGACAGAGCCTGCAATAGTTAATTTTGTTCGAACTCCTGTTGCGGCGAGGCGTTCCCCTCAGGGAACTCCACCCCCCGTTCAGCTGAAATGGTGGCGCAGGGAATGCAAAAATATTCTTAGAAATATTTAACCTCCACACATTAACAAGTCCAATACCTCAAATGAAAGATAAACACCTTGTTCATCTACCCAGCGTGTCAGATTTTTAAAACGTTTTACGGCGAACACACAGCGCATATTTATGTTAGACCACCACCAAAACAAAGACAAAAGGCAGCCATTTTGTACCACAAAAGATAAAATGACAAAAAGCAGGATAAAAAAAATCATTCACTTACCTCTTGAAAATCTTCATCAGATGACAGTCATATGACATGTTACACAGTACATTTATGTTTTGTTCGATAATATGCATTTTATATCCATAAATCTCGGTTTACATTGACGCCATGTTCAGAAAATAGTCAAAAATGTCCGGAGGAATTATAGAAACCTACGCCAGATAACAGAAATACTCATCATAAACTTTGACTAAAGATACATGTTCTACATATAATTAAAAAGATACACTGGTTCTTAAAACCTCTTGCTCCTACTTGAGACGCAGACGTCCCAACTAGAGCTCTGGAAATGCAAATGCGCTACGCTAAACGCTAATAGTATTAGTTAAAACGCAAACGTTCATTAAAATACACATGCTTGGTATTGAATTAAAGCTACACTCGTTGTGAATCCAGGCACCAAGTCAGATTTTTAAAATGCTTTTCGGCGAAAGCATGAGAAGCTATTATCTGATAGCATGTAACACCCCAAAAGACCCGTAGGGGATGTAAACAAAAGAATTAGCATAGTCGGCGCTACACAAACCGCACAATAAAATATAAAACATTCATTACCTTTGACCATCTTCTTTGTTGGCACTCCTTGATGTCCCATAATCAATACTGGGTCTTTTTTCGATTAAATCGGTCCATATATAGCCTAGATATCGATCTATGAAGACTGTGTGATAAATGGAAAAAAATAGCGTTTCATAACGTAACGTCATTTTTAAAAGTTAAAAAGTCGACGATAAACTTTCACAAAACACTTCGAAATACTTTTCTAATGCAACTTTAGGTATTACTACACGTTAATAAGCGATAAAAATCATCAGGAGGCGATGTAAATTCGATAGGTGGTCTTCTGGAAAAAATGTCCGGAAAAAACTCAGCCAATACATCAAGTTGGAGGTCGGAGGGAATCGGTTCCCTTTGGTCGGTTCTACCAAGAATCAAATCCGAATCAAATGAGAAGACTCTATACATCCTGTGGAAGCTGTAGGTACTGCAACCTCGGCCTCATTTAATACGGTTCACCTTTAACAATGGGTTGAAGTGGCGCATGGATATTTTTTCCACTTTCAGTGATCAGATTTTCCTGCGCTTTTCGATGAAACAGACGTTCTGTTATAGTCACAGCCGTGATTTAACCAGTTTTAGAAACGTTAGAGTGTTTTCTATACACACATACTAATCATATGCATATACTATATTCCTGGCATGAGTAGCAGGACGCCAAAATGTTGCGCGATTTTTAACAGAATGTTCGAAAAAGTAGGGGGTAGGCTTAAGAGGTTTTAATGCAACCGCTGTGTCACATTTTTTTTAACGTTAGGGCAAAAGCCTACCATGCAATAATCTGAGACGGCGCTCAGACGTAACAATATTTCTCCGCTATGTTGGAGTCAACAGAAATACAAAATTACAACATAAATATTCCCTCACCTTTGATGGTCTTCGATCAGAATGTTGTGCAAGGAGTCCTACTTCAACAATAAATCGTTTTGTTTCATAATGTTCAATTCTAGTGTCCATGTAGCAGCATCTGCTACCACTTTCAGCTCAAATGCCCAAAATATGACTTCTGGTCCAGGATAATTTTGCATCAAAACTTCCAAATTACATATTACAGGTCGACGAAACTGGTCAAACTAAGTGCAGAATCAATCTTCAGGATGTTATAAATGTACAAAACTAATGGCATTCCAACCGGGCAATCCTTGTTCATCTCGGGCTGATTGGAACAGACGAAGCACTACAAACGCATATGCGCTTTCAAGAACATGAATCTTTTCAAATCAAATCAAATTTTATTTGTCACATAAACATGGTTAGCAGATGTTAGTGCGAGTGTAGCGAAATGCTTGTGCTTCTAGTTCCGACAATGCAGTAATTACCAACAAGTAATCTAGCTAACAATTCAAAAACTACTACCTTATAGACACAAGTGTAAGGGGATAGGGAATATGTACATAAAGATATATGAATGAGTGATGGTACAGAGCGGCATAGGCAAGATACAGTAGATGGTATTGAGTGCAGTGTATACATATGAGATGAGAATGTAAACAAAGTGGCATAGTTAAAGTGGCTAGTGATACATGTATTACATAAGGATGCAGTAGATGATATAGAGTACAGTATATACGTATACATATGAGATGAATAATGTAGGGTATGTAAACATTACATTCGGTAGCATTGTTTAAAGTGGCTAGTGATGTATTTTACATCATTTCCCACTCAATGTTTGTGGTGGCTGTTTAACAGTCTGATGGCCTTGAGATAGAAGCTGTTTTTCAGTCTCTCAGTCCCAGCTTTGATGCACCTGTACTGACCTCGCCTTCTGGATGATAGCGGGGTGAACAGGCAGTGGCTCGGGTGGTTGATGATCTTTATGGCCTTCCTGTGACATCGGGTGGTGTAGGTGTCCTGGAGGGCAGGTAGTTTGCCCCCGGTGATGCGTTGTGCAGACCTCACTACCCTCTGGAGAGCCTTACAGTTGTGGGCGGAGCAGTTGCCGTACCAGGCAGTGATACAGCCCGACAGGAAGCTCTCGATTGTGCATCTGTAGAAGTTTGTGAGTGCTTCTGGTGACAAGCCGAATTTCTTCAGCCTCCTGAGGTTGAAGAGGCGCTGCTGCGCCTTCTTCACGATGCTGTCTGTGTGGGTGGACCAATCAGTTTGTCTGTGATGTGTACGCCGAGGAACTTAAAACTTACTACCCTCTCCACTACTGTTCCATCGATGTGGATAGGGGGGTGTTCCCTCTGCTGTTTCCTGAAGTCCACAATCATCTCCTTAGTTTTGTTGACGTTGAGTGTGAGGTTATTTTCCTGACACCACACTCCGAGGGCCCTCACCTCCTCCCTGTAGGCCGTCTCGTCGTTGTTGGTAATCAAGCCTACCACTGTTGTGTCGTCCGCAAACTTGATGATAGAGTTGGAGGCGTGCGTGGCCACGCAGTCGTGGGTGAACAGGGAGTACAGGAGAGGGCTCAGAACGCACCCTTGTGGGGCCCCAGTGTTGAGGATCAGCGGGGTGGAGATGTTGTTGCCTACCCTCACCACCTGGGGGCGGCCCGTCAGGAAGTCCAGTACCCAGTTGCACAGTCGAGACCCAGTTGCAGCTTGGAGGGCACTATGGTGTTAAATGCCGAGCTGTGATCCAAGGTTTTTCCAGCCCCCATCGATATGCTGATACAATTTGGGGAGTCTTGTTTTCAGATTAGCCTTGTTAATATCACCAGCTACAATGAATGCAGCCTCCGGATAAATGGTTTCCAGTTTGCAAAGAGTCAAATAAAGTTCGTTCAGAGCCATCGATGTGTCTGCTTGGGGGAATATATACGGCTGTGATTATAATTGAAGAGAATTCCCTTGGTAGATAAGTCTACATTTGATTGTGAGGAATTCTAAATCAGGTGAACAGAAGGACTTGAGTTCCTGTATGTTGTTTTGGCCACACCACGTCACGTTAACCATAAAGCATACGCCCCCGCCCCTCTTCTTACCAGAAAGATGTTTGTTTCTGTCGGCGCGATGCGTGGAAAACCAGCTGGCTGCACCGTCTCCGATAGCGTCTCTCCAGTGAGTGAAGCAAAGAACGTTACAGTCTCTGATGTCCCTCTGGAATGCTACCCTTGCTCGGATTTCATCATTTGATTTGATTTGATTTGATTTTGATTTTGATCAACCTTGTTGTCAAGAGACTGGACATTGGCGAGGAGAATGCTAGGGAGTGGTGCACGATGTATCCGTCTCCGGAGTCTGACCAGAAGACCGCTTCGTTTTCCCCTTTTTCGAAGTCGCTTTTTGGGGTCGCCGGCTGGGATCCATTCCGTTGTCCTGAGTGAAAGGCAGAACACAGGATCCGCTTCGCGAAAGTCATATTCTTGGTCGTACTGATGGTGAGTTGACGCTGCTCTTATGTTCAGTAGTTCTTCTCGACTGTATGTAATGAAACCTAAGATGACCTGGGGTACCAATGTAAGAAATAACACGTAAAAAAAACAAAAAATTGCATAGTTTCCTAGGAACGCGAAGCGAGGCGGCCATCTCGTCGGCGCCGGAAGTAATTTCCTTCCCATTAGGTCAAAGTTCACAGCAAATGCTCCACTGTACTTTCTACTGAATGAGGACATCTAGTGGAAGACATAGGAAGTGTTTCCAGATCCATAACTTGTTGGGAAGGGAGGGGGCGATGAAGTCAAAGTTGCCCCAACTTTCAGGATTCCAAAACTAGTTTGGAAGATTGCCTGCCCTGTGAGTTCTGTTATACTCACAGACATAATTCAAACGGTTTTAGAAGCTTCAGAGTGTTTTCTATCCAATAACAATAATAATATGCTTATATTAGCAATTTAGGACAGATTTTGATGCAGGTCACTATGGGCACGCAATTCATCCAAAGGGGAAATACTGCCCCCTATCCTTAACAAGTTTTAAAGAACCGTCAGACCTAGAGTTCTGAAACTTTAGAAACCTGTTCTACAGCTCAGGTCCATAGTGCGTGGTGAGTTATGTGGCTCTAGAAGGTTCCTTGACCGAGAAACAGCCTCGTACATTTGCAATGACTTCAATTCATTTTGACCATTACGGAAATGACGACATTTAGAAAAGTCCCAGAGTCGCAAGACTAGGTCCATTGAAACCGGCTCGGCCCATAGAGACGGACCCCAACGTTTCCGTCCGATAGCTCATTCAAGGACCCCGTAGCAAGGCATGGAAAAAAAGTGGATTTTCAGCACCAATTAAGGTCTTGCTCAGGCCCCGAATGACCTATCGAGCCAAAACTTGGGATTCGGGGTCGCCTCAACTAGGCCTATACACAATGTCAGAACTGGACCCGCAGCTAGAACGTAACTATGTGTTTTACGTTTTTATTATGGTTTGAACAGAAGGCGCTGTGAATTTTGGGCCTGCTCTGAAATATGTGATAGTTGGCTTCTAAACGAGTTGGAAAAAGTGGGTGTGGTGTCAGTTTGTATCAGTTGGGTGTCAGAATGACATCTAATTGACTGATGGAAGGTGACTTGCTGACTGACTTTCGTCCATTTGCAATATGTTTAAACATTGAGGTACCGTCACCAAAATGACATTCTGAAATCAACACCAACGAGCGATGGAGAGGAACCAGAATCACTGCCCAGCTATCCCGAGTTCATCGGGCCAGTCAATTTCGCATTCCTGCAGCATTTTTGAGCATGACAAATTCGTGATGGTAAATGCCCATTGAAACATGGGCATCACAAATTTGTGATGGTAAATGCACATCGAAACATACTGCAAATGCACAGCCGTGCACCTGGTGATTGGAACGGGTTACCAGGAGCACATTTTTAAAATGGTTTTAAATGCCATTACAGGGTAGCAAGGGGTCCACGGTTGGGTAGGGAGCACCCCCAACCCGTGCCCATCCAATAGGATGGACGTTTTTCAAAAAATAATTGAAAAACAACAGTCCCACTTCTCCCTCATCATACATGACAAATAGACCATCTAGGTTGATTCATGGCTTAACATAGTGCTATATATCATTTTGGCAGTATAAATGCCTTTTGGACATGGTTCACTGACTTTTGGGTTTGTAAACCGACTTCCATTTATCGTACATGGCAAATGGACATAACATCCTGATTTGCCACTTTCAAATCTTTAATATTGCATTTGGACATTTCTTATGGCATTTGGCAAACAAAAAAAAACAGTGACTTTTGACTTCCTATGAAATCATATTGCAAATGGACAAAAAATATGCCCTATGAACAAGTTTAAAAAATGATAATGAAATTTGACAAAAGTTTATTCATACAGTTCTTATACATGTGTAATTGACACAAAAATCTAAGATTTTCGATAAAACGGTCCAGAAAGCACTTTTTGACGGGGTGATAAGTTTTTGAAAAAATGTTCAATTTTTCAAAGTTTTACTCTTGGGTCTTGACTTGTGTTACATTTGCAATATGAAAAATCACAGTGGAGCGCACTCGCCATCTGTTGGAATTTTGGAGTGTTACACTTGGCATTTGCCATGTGGCATTTGCAATCAACTTTGATTGAAACGACGCCGAATTGAGTGGTATTGGACACCGTGTATATGTTTCGTAACGTGCCAATGACTTCCCATTCATTTTTGTCCATTTCAGGGGGGTGTTCATTTACATGGAGAGGCTGCTGCCAACATACAGACTCAAATCTCTGGCCACTTAAATAAATTGACTTATTAATAAAGGTATCACTAGTCACTTTAAATAACGTCACTTTAATCATGTTTACATATCCTACATTACTCATCTCATATATATATATACTTTCATCCCTTTACATTTGTGTGTATTTGTGTGTATAAGGTAGTTGTTTTGTATAAGGTAGTTGAAATTGTTAGATTACTTACTTAGTTAGATTTTACTGCATAGTCGGAACTAGAAGCACAAGCATTTCGCTACACTCGCATTAACATCTGCTAACAATGTGTATGTGACAAATAAAATTTGATTTGATTTTGACCAATAACATTTGATTTGAATTTTTGCAAACAATGAACAAAACAAACAAATTCTGTCAAGAGAATAAATTGTACAAGTTAAATCACGTAAAAGCCAAGAGAGAAATTACACCACATATTTCACAAGCAGCAACTTTTCAGTAGATATGAAACACTTTTTCCCCAAACATTGTAACCAAAATGTATTCCAAAAGCTATATTTAAATGAAGTACTACAGAACCCACAGAGGAGACAACGCAATAGCTGCCAGCTCGCTAACTTAGGCTGCTTTTACACAGGCAGACCAATTCAGATCCTTTTTTTACTCATTTGTCTTTTGACCAATCACATCAGATCTTTTCAAATCAGCTCTTTTTCAGAGCAGATCTGATTTATCAAAAGATTAATTAGTGAAAAACAAGATCAGAATTGTGCTGCCTGTGTAAACGCTGCCTTACTGCCTTGAGTTGTTGATATATCAGCTGAGTGTATATTTATAGCCTGAACAGCCAGTTGTCATCACTGTTTGATTGATCATGTTCATCTGCATGTCATTGTGGTGTCAGAACGTTAGCCCTCTTTGTGTGAATTTCAAAAGTCTTTCCTTAACTCTTTGCGTCCTCTGTCCTCACCTTGGTTGTTTTCAAATCTGTCCGCTCCACAAAGACATACAGCTGAGAATGATCAATCAATAAGCCAGTGATTGGATGGCAACTGCAGGTTCAGGCAATAAATACACACCACGCTGGTATGTCAACTAAGCATGGCAGTAAGGCACTGAGAGTATTGGAGTATTGCTTTGTCTGGGCTGTTGGTGGTTTAAGGCTTTGATATGGCTTTTGGAATTAATTTGGGGTAAGATTCTTTGACCAATGTGTTTCAGGTCAACTGCAAGATTGCTACTTGTATTTGGAATATTGATGTGTAATGGCAACTTCTTTTCTTGACAGGATTGTGTTCCTTTGCTCATTGTTTGCAGAACACTCAAGTTTTACATGGGCTCCACGTGGTAAGGCATGAACACAACGTTGTCACTTTTGTCAGACCAACCTTCAAGTTTGGCACTGACTCTATAACTTCCCTTCTGTTTAGATGCCCAGAGAGTAAGAGGCTATGGGTTTTCTGGCTCTTCCAGAATGGAAGTTGAGCAGAGGCAAACAGGTGGCAGCTATCCCCAGGATCAATTCAGACCAGCCTCTCACACTTCTGGTTCGGTCCAGAGTGAAGCTACTTACCGCGGGACTGGATACAACACACTCGGAGGCTTTGCTCCAAGCTCCCTCCAGCCATCCCCAAGGGGCTCTGGATCTATCCCCAGCAGTTTTACCTCCGCCCAGACAAAGGGTAAGAGGACCCGTGCCAAGAATACTGACATTAGCCTCTCTGGTTCTATAGCCAGTGGATCCTCTTTCACCCACAACAAGCATCAAACCAAGGCCAGCAGAACCTATGGTCAAAGTGTCACTGACCCCAGTGCATTAAGGCCAGTTTCAAGTTGGGAGGTAAAGAGAATCCAGGCCAACACTCTTCGTACTGTACAGCCTCACTCCGGCAGCTCTGGACTAGTCCAGAATCCTGATGTTGTGTTTAATGTCCAGAGTAGAACTGCCTCTAACCTGAAACCATCTACTCCTAACTATGGCTCTACCCAGAGTGAATTCAAGTTCTCCACCTCCAGACAACCCAACCAAAGCCTTGTCCAGACTCGGAGTAGAGGAGCCCCAAGCCTCTATGGTCAAACTGCCTCCCTCACCCACTATGTCCAGGACCTGAAGCAAGGGAGCAGCTTCCCTTCCTTGGCTTTCAAGGGACCAGTGGAGATCTCTGCCCGGTCAATTTCCACTCCTGACCGTGAAGTTCCCTCAAGTGGTTCTTCACAAACTTCATTTAGACCAGGTCCTCTGAGTTTTGGTTCTACTGAAGGTGGGAGTGCAACAAAAAGCTACAAGCCTAGCTTCTCCCAAGATGTCATGCAATACCAGAGCAACTCTGCCAGTAGAAGTGTTTCAACTTCCAATCAATATGCCCAAACCTCTGGCCAGAGAATAGATGGAGCCTCTACCTCAAGTCGCGGCATGCCTACTTCTAGCCTGGCCTCTCGCTCCAGTCTTTTTCACCCCAGCTCTACAGCTAGTGGAAACTCCTATGGCGCCTACAAGCCTGGCTCTGACCTTGGTGCAACACCAAGCCAAAGCCTGTTTACCTCTAACCAAGGTGGAAGGGGTTCAACATACAGCCAGAATCTCCTTGCAAAACCTGCCCAAGGGAAGTACGGACAAAGGTGGAAGGGGTTCAACATACAGCCAGAATCTCCTTGCAAAACCTGCCCAAGGGAAGTACGGACAAATGTCTGCTCAGTGGGGGAGCTACAGGCCCAGCTATTTGTTCAATGCAGTGAAATCCAACACTAGCTCTGCCAGACGTCCCACCCAGAGCTTCTTGTCTAGCAGCTATGGCCCTACCCAGAGCAGGACCAGCAGTGCCAGCTCGATCAACCTTCGGCGCTTTGGCCTGACCATCACGCACAGCATCCCATAATTGTACGGCGGCTCTACAATCCACCGGCTCAAAGACCCTACTCGGTAGGAGTAGTGCCTCCCCTAGCCACTCAACCCAGCTCTTCAATTGTCAGCAAGCCACGGCCTAGCCACGGCCTAACCACTATCTGCCAAGCAGAAAGGCCCTAGCACAACCTAAATTGAGTCCAGAGCTTTAGGGGAGTCCAGAACATGACAAAGTGGGATCTGTAGCCACCAGTTGAGGTGAGATTTCAGTTTCTCTGTATTTTTATGCCATTTGGCCTGTTTAGGTTTACATAGGCAGTTCAATGATCTTTTTGTGATTGGCTTAGTCAAAAGATCAGAATTTGTCTGCCTGTGTAAATGCAGCCTTGGCACCTGTCTTTGCTTTCATGTATGCTTGTTACTAATCTTTTTGTCTTCTAGGTGCTGTGACCTGGAAGTGTTGTCAGGACTTCTCTACTTCAATTGTTTTAAATAAAATTTACTAATACATATTAGTCTTTATCTAAGTGTTTTCAGACAAATGTTTTGAATGCCTTCAAAGGGATGTCAGTGTTGTGGTAATTAGGTTGCTTGTTCCAGTAGAAGAAATGTTGGCTCTCTGGCATTTGACAGGATATTTTGCATCACTGGACCTCTGCACTCAATGAGCCTGAATCAGAGTTTTGGGCCTGATGCCCTTAATATTAATGGTGACTCTAATGCACTTGCTTTCTATGTCACTAAACCCTCTGAAAGTTCTCTGAAGTATTTCATTAACCCCCCCCTCTCCAAAAAAGTAAATGAACATTTTTCTCCTCCCAAATTTGGGTCGTTTTTTTTTCGCTGTCCCGGTAAATCCCACAAGAGGGCGAGTGGAATCATATTGCAAATGTACAAAACATCACCAATCACGACGTGGCCTTATCTCCTAAACGGAAAAGACTTAAGACGACACTTGGTGAGCATAGGTTTGGCATAATGGGCAGTTGGCCCTGAACAAGATGGCGTCCAGGCCTCAATGGGATTAAAGGTCAAAAATGAAAATAGAGCAATTTCTCCGCTTCATGTCAAAGTAAATGAACCAGCGATTTAGCCAGCCAGAAATCTTTTTAAGTTACAGATCCAGTTGCAGCTTGTTCAGACAACTCTTTTTGAATTGTGTTTCCGAGCTATGCGAGAGTTCTGTGATTTTCTGAAATAACACACACTCATTCAACCCTCTGTAAATAAGTCAGTTCTTAACATAAATACTTAACTCAATATTCTATAAGTGCCTACCCCAAGGAGGATATGTGTTTACTTTCAGCTTCCTGTGTAAACCGGAAGTGCCTTAATGGTGTCATAGGTGCTGTTTCGAAGGGTTAAAAAGGTCTGATCTTTTCAAAACTTCATATGGGTTATTAGGCAACCCTCATGAACTGTAAATCAGTCATTCCTCCAGATGTCAAAGAAAACCTCTGTCACACACACACACAGCAAGGACAACAAGATGCCCCGCTTGACCGTAGCTCGCTCTGAGTGCAGCGACCGTGAGAAAAAGTAGGCCCAAAATTTCATTTGCTTTTGGGTGACAGTGAGAGAACCATCAGGGTGAGAAGCACAATTTGACCTCATGTATGTTCCTGAGGTCCTCCCGATCTGTGAAAGCCTAACCTTGACCGTGTGGCATTAAGCCTTAACAGTTAAAACAAGGTGTTTACATCAAACAGTTTTCACTGACTTCTCTCCCCATAGGAATACATTGCATGCACCCCTAAATTCAACCTGCAGCCTATGTGGGTTATGAATGCCGTATGAACCTGTCTTCGATGACAATCCATCAGGCCACTATGAGGTCTACCTGTGTCGATTCTAAGCTTTCTGAATTAACCGTAAGTGGTTAAATTCACCCTAAAAGTGTTTTGATATACATAACCTGCAATTATGAAAATCATTGCATTCAACCCTGTGTCGATTAGTCAATTCTAAACATAAATACTGAAAAGGCAACCGGAAGTGCCTTAAAATGGTGTCATAGGTGCTGTTTTGAAGGGTTAAAAAGGTCAGATCTTCTTAACACTTCAATTGTGTGATTAAGCATCCCTCATGAACTGTAAATCAGTCATTTTTCCAAACAGGGTTAAAAGGAAAATCTTCTTAAAACTTCATTTGTGTGATTAACACACACCACATGAACTGTAAACAGTCATTTTTCCAAACAGATGTCAAACACACACACACACACACACACACACACACACACACACACACACACACACACACACACACACACACACACACACACACACACACACACACACACACACACACACACACAAATCAAATCAAATCAAATTTTATTTGTCACATACACATGGTTAGCAGATGTTAATGCGAGTGAGGCGAAATGCTTGTGCTTCTAGTTCCGACAATGCAGTAATAACCAACAAGTTATCTAACTAACAATTCCAAAACTACTGTCTTATACACAGTGTAAGGGGATAAAGAATATGTACATAAGGATATATGAATGAGTGATGGTACAGAGAAGCATAGGCAAGATACAGTAGCTGATATCGAGTACAGTATATACATATGAGATGAGTATGTAAACAAAGTGGCATAGTTAAAGTGGCTAGTGATACATGTATTACATAAGGATGCAGTCGATGATATAGAGTACAGTATATACGTATGCATATGAGATGAATAATGTAGGGTATGTAAACATTATATAAGGTAGCATTGTTTAAAGTGGCTAGTGATATATTTACATCATTTCCCATCAATTCCCATTATTAAAGTGGCTGGAGTTGAGTCAGTGTCAGTGTCAGTGTGTTGGCAGCAGCCACTCAATGTTAGTGGTGGCTGTTTAACAGTCTGATGGCCTTGAGATAGAAGCTGTTTTTCAGTCTCTCGGTCCCAGCTTTGATGCACCTGTACTGACCTCGCCTTCTGGATGATAGCGGGGTGAACAGGCAGTGGCTCGGGTGGTTGATGTCCTTGATCTTTATGGCCTTCCTGTGACATCGGGTGGTGTAGGTGTCCTGGAGGGCAGGTAGTTTGCCCCGGTGATGCGTTGTGCAGACCTCACTACCCTCTGGAGAGCCTTACGGTTGAGGGCGGAGCAGTTGCCGTACCAGGCGGTGATACAGCCCGCCAGGATGCTCTCGATTGTGCATCTGTAGAAGTTTGTGAGTGCTTTTGGTGACAAGCCGAATTTCTTCAGCCTCCTGAGGTTCAAGAGGCGCTGCTGCGCCTTCTTCACGATGCTGTCTGTGTGGGTGGACCAATTCAGTTTGTCTGTGATGTGTATGCCGAGGAACTTAAAACTTGCTACCCTCTCCACTACTGTTCCATCGATGTGTATAGGGGGTGTTCCCTCTGCTGTTTCCTGAAGTCCACAATCATCTCCTTAGTTTTGTTGACGTTGAGTGTGAGGTTATTTTCCTGACACCACACTCCGAGGGCCCTCACCTCCTCCCTGTAAGGCCGTCTCGTCGTTGTTGGTAATCAAGCCTACCACTGTTGTGTCGTCCGCAAAGTTGATGATTGTGTTGGAGGCGTGCGTGGCCACGCAGTCGTGGGTGAACAGGGAGTACAGGAGAGGGCTCAGAACGCACCCTTGTGGGGCCCCAGTGTTGAGGATCAGCGGGGAGGAGATGTTGTTGCCTACCCTCACCACCTGGGGGCGGCCCGTCAGGAAGTACAGTACCCAGTTTGACCCAGGGTCTCGAGCTTGGTGACGAGTTTGGAGGGCACTATGGTGTTAAATGCCGAGCTGTGATCCAAGGTTTTTCCAGCCCTGGTTGCGCAATCGATATGCTGATACAATTTGGGGAGTCTTGTTTTCAGATTAGCCTTGTTAAAATCCCCAGCTACAATGAATGCAGCCTCCGGATAAATGGATTCCAGTTTGCAAAGTGTCAAATAAAGTTCGTTCAGAGCCATCGATGTGTCTGCTTGGGGGGGAATATATACGGCTGTGATTATAATTGAAGAGAATTCCCTTGGTAGATAATGCGGTCTACATTTGATTGTGAGGAATTCTAAATCAGGTGAACAGAAGGACTTGAGTTCCTGTATGTTGTTTTGGCCACACCACGTCACGTTAACCGTAAAGCATACGCCCCCGCCCCTCTTCTTACCAGAAAGATGTTTGTTTCTGTCGGCGCGATGCGTGGAGAAACCAGCTGGCTGCACCGTCTCCGATAGCGTCTCTCCAGTGAGTGAAGCAAAGAACGTTACAGTCTCTGGAATGCTACCCTTGCTCGGATTTCATCAACCTTGTTGTCAAGAGACTGGACATTGGCGAGGAGAATGCAAGGGAATGGTGCACGATGTACCCGTCTCCGGAGTCTGACCAGAAGACCGCTTCGTTTTCCCCTTTTTGAAGTCGCTTTTGGGGTCGCCGGCTGGGATCCATTCCGTTGTCCTGAGTGAAAGGCAGAACACAGGATCCGCTTCGCGAAAGTCATATTCTTGGTCGTACTGATGGTGAGTTGACGCTGCTCTTATGTTCAGTAGTTCTTCTCGACTGTATGTAATGAAACCTAAGATGACCTGGGGTACCAATGTAAGAAATAACACGAAAAAAAAAAAAAAAAAAAAACATTGCATAGTTTCCTAGGAACGCGAGCGAGGCGGCCATCTCTGTCGGCGCCGGAAGTAATTTCCTTCCCATTAGGTCAAGGTTCACAGCAAATGCTCCATTGTACTTTCTACTGAATGAGGACATCTAGTGGAAGACATAAGAAGTGTTTCCAGATCCATAACTTTTTGGGAAGGGAGGGGGCGATGAAGTCAAAGTTGCCCCAACTTTCAGGATTCCAAAACTAGTTTGGAAGATTGCCTGCCCTGTGAGTTCTGTTATACTCACAGACATAATTCAAACGGTTTTAGAAGCGTCAGAGTGTTTTCTATCCAATAACAATAATAATATGCTTATATTAACAATTTAGGACAGATTTTGATGCAGTTCACTATGGGCACGCAATTCATCCAAAGGGGAAATACTGCCCCCTATCCTTAACAAGTTTTAAAGAACCGTCAGACCTAGAGTTCTGAAACTTTAGAAACCTGTTCTACAGCTCAGGTCCATAGTGCGTGGTGAGTTATGTGGCTCTAGAAGGTTCCTTGACCGAGAAACAGCCTCGTACATTTGCAATGACTTCAATTCATTTTGACCATTACGGAAATGACGACATTTAGAAAAGTCCCAGAGTCGCAAGACTAGGTCCATTGAAACCGGCTCGGCCCATAGAGACGGACCCCAACGTTTCCGTCCGATAGCTCATTCAAGGAACCCGTAGCAAGGCATGGAAAAAAGTGGATTTTCAGCACCAATTAAGGTCTTGCTCAGGCCCCGAATGACCTATCGAGCCGAAACTTGGGATTGGGGTCGCCTCAACTAGGCCTATACACAATGTCAGAACTGGACCCGCAGCTAGAACGTAACTATGTGTTTTACGTTTTTATTATGGTTTGAACAGAAGGCGCTGTGAATTTTGGGCCTGCTCTGAAATATGTGATAGTTGGCTT
Source organism: Oncorhynchus tshawytscha (assembly GCF_018296145.1). Classification (NCBI taxonomy): domain Eukaryota; kingdom Metazoa; phylum Chordata; class Actinopteri; order Salmoniformes; family Salmonidae; genus Oncorhynchus; species Oncorhynchus tshawytscha. The sequence continues at coordinate 23,862 of NW_024608507.1, forward strand.
CTAAACGTGTTGGAAAAAGTGGGTGTGGTGTCAGTTTGTATCAGTTGGGTGTCAGAATGACATCTAATTGACTGATGGAAGGTGACTTGCTGACTGACTTTCGTCCATTTGCAATATGTTTAAACAGTGAGGTACCGTCACCAAAATGACATTCTGAAATCAACACCAATGAGCGATGGAGAGGAACCAGAATCACTGCCCAGCTATCCCGAGTTCATCGGGCCAGTCAATTTCGCATTCCTGCAGCATTTTTGAGCATGACAAAGTCGTGATAATAAATTGTCACGCCCTGGTCTTAGTATTTTGTGTTTTGTTTATTTATTTGGCCAGGCCGGGTGTGACATGGGTTTATTTTCTGGTGTGTTTTTGTATTGGGGTTTTAGTAGGTATTGGGATTGTGGCTTAGTAGGGTTGTCTAGAAAAGTCTATGGTTGCCTGAGGTGGTTCTCAATCAGAGGCAGGTGATTATCGTTGTCTCTGATTGGGAAACATATTTAGGCAGCCATATTCTTTGAGTGTTTGGTGGGTGATTGTTCATGTCTATGTGTTAGTTGTCACCAAATAGGCTGTTTAGGTTTTCGCATTACGTTTCTTGTTTTTGTATTGTTCATGTTTATTCGTTTATTAAACATGTATCAAAATTACCACACTGCATTTTGGTCCGACTCTCTTTCGACGGAAGAAAACCGTAACATAAATGCCCATTGAAACATGGGCATCACAAATTTGTGATGGTAAATGCACATCAAAACATACTGCAAATGCACAGCCGGGCACCTGGTGATTGGAACGGGTTACCAGGAGCACATTTTTAAATGGTTTTAAATGCCATTACGGGGTAGCAAGGGGTCCAGGGTTGGGTAGGGAGCACCCCCAACCCGTGCCCATCCAATAGGATGGACGTTTTTCAAAAAATAATTGAAAAACAACAGTCCCACTTCTCCCTCATCATACATGACAAATAGACCATCTAGGTTGATTCATGGCTTAACATAGTGCTATATATCATTCTGGCAGTATAAATGCCTTTTGGACATGGTTCACTGACTTTTGGGTTTGTAAACCGACTTCCATTTATCATACATGGCAAATGGACATAACATCCTGATTTGCCACTTTCAAATCTTTAATATTGCATTTGGACATTTCTTATGGCATTTGGCAAACAAAAAAAACTGTGACTTTTGACTTCCTATGAAATCATATTGCAAATGGACAAAAAATATGCCCTATGGACAAGTTTTTAAAAATGATAATGAAATTTGACAAAAATGTATTCACACAGTTCTTATACATGTGTAATTGACACAAAAATCGAAAGAATTTCGAAAAACGGTCCAGAAAGCACTTTTTGAGGGGGTGATAAGTTTTTTCAAAATCTTTGCTATTTTTGACTTTTGACTTCCAATGAAATCATATTGCAAATGGACAAAACATATGCCTCATGCACAAGTAAAAACAAATATATTAAAATATTATGATAATAAAATATGACTAAAGTATGTTGATACAAACGGTCCAGAAAGCACTTTTTGAGGGGGTGATACATTTTTGAAAAATATTTTCAATTTTTCAAAATTTTACCCTTTACTCTTGGGTCTTGACTTGTGTTACATTTGCAATATGAAAAATCACAGTGGAGCGCATTCGCCATCTGTTGGATTTTTGTAGTGTTACACTTGGCATTTGCCATATGGCATTTGCAATCAACTTTGATTGAAACGATGCCGAATTGAGTGGTTTTTGACACCGTGTATATGTTTCGTACGGTGCCAATGACTTCCCATTCATTTTTGTCCATTTCAGGGGGAGGGGTGTTCACTTACATAGAACATGTTCGAAGCAGACCAAGAAAGGTTTGAAGAGGGCACGACAAAACCAATTCCCCCTCAGGAGACTTAAAAGATTTGGCATGGGTCCTCAGATCCTCAAAAGGTTCGACAGCTGCACCATCGAGAGCATCCTGAATGGTTGCATCACTGCCTGGTATGGTAAATGCTCGGCCTCTTACCACAAGGCAGTACAGAGTGTAGTGCGAACTGCCCAGTACTTTACTCGGGACAAGCTTCCTGCCATCCTGGACCTCTATACCAGGTGGTGTCAGAGAAAGGCCCTATAAATTGTCAAAGACTTCAGCCACCCTAGTTATAGACTGTTCTCTCTGCTACCGCACGGCAAGCGGTACCGGAGCATCAAGTCTAGGTCCAAGAGGATTCTAAACATACCACGCCATAAGACTCCTGAACATCTAATCAAATGGCTAACAAGACTACTTATATTGCCCTCCCCCCTCTCTTTTATGGTCTTTTTCTTAAAAAAGCATAGTTGGTTAAGGGCTTGTACGTAAGCATTTCGGGGCCTGTGACAACTAAAATGTGATGTGATTTGATATGTGATTTTGCATGATATATATATGATGCAAAACAGGCAAAAAAATATACACTACCGGTCAAAAGTTTTAGAACACCTACTCATTCAAGGGATTTTCTTTATTTGTACTATTTTCTACATTGTAGAATAATAGTGAAGACATCAAAACTATGAAATAACACATATGGAATCATATAGAAACAAAAAAAGTGTTAAACAAATCTAAATATATTTTATGTTTGAGATTCTTGAAAACCCACCCTTTGCCTTGATGACAGCTTTGCACACTCTTGGCATTTTCTCAACCAGGTAGTCACCTGGAATGCATTTCAATTAACAGGTGCGCCTTGTTCAAAGTTAATTTGTGGAATTTCTTTCCTTCTTAATGCGTTTGAGCCAGTCAGTTGTGTTGTGACAAGGTAGGGGTGGTATACAGAAGATAGCTAAAATTGGTAACAGACCAAGTCTATATTATGGCAAGAACAGCTCAAATAAGCAAAGAGAATCGACAGTCCATCATCACTTTAAGACATTAAGGTCAGATACTGTTGATAACTCATTGCTAATTCAGAGGCTTCCCTCAATTAGCCTAGACCAGTCTGCAAGTAGCTGGTTTAAAAAGTACTTGACAGATAGAACTCAATGTGTATCTACTGATGGGTGTTAAAGCAGGTTTCCTGGATATCAAGAAAGGTGTCCCGCAAGGGTCAGTTCTGGTTCCTGTACTTTTTACAGTTTACATTAACAATATCAGTAACAATGTCTGTAAAAAAAAAATAACCTGCACTTATATGACAATGATACTGTTGTGTATGCTATTGACATCCTGACTGTCCAGGCTCTATCTTAACTACAATGTGCCTTCATTATTACAGGAAAACCTTATTGACATGAAAGTATACTGAACAAAAATATATACGCAACATACAACATTTTCAAATATTTTACTGAATTACAGTTCATTTAAGGAAATCAGTCAATTGAAATCAATTCATTAGGCTCTAATCTATGGATTTCACTTGACTGGGAAACAGATATGCATCTGTTGGTCACAGATACCTTTAAAAAAAAGGTAGGGGTGTGGATATGAAAACCAGTCATTATCTGGTGTGACCACCATTTGCCACATGCAGCGTGACACATCTCCTTCGATAGAGTTGATCAGGCTGTTGATTGTGGCATGTGTAATGTTGTCCCACTCCTCTTCAATGGCTGTGCAAAGTTGCTAGATTTTGGTGTGAACTGAAACACACTGTCTCCCTGGGCTGGCATGGCTACGCATGGTCTGCGGTTGTGAGGCTGGTAGGACGTTCTGCCAAATTCTCAAAAATGACGTTGGAGGTTAACAGCTCTGGTGGATATTCCTGCACTCAGTCAGCATGCCAATTACACGCTTCCTCAAAAGAGACACCCCTCCTGTCTCAGCCTCCAGTATTTATGCTGCAGTAGTTTGTGTCGGGGGGCAGGGGTCAGTTTGTTATATTGGGAGTACTTCTCCTGTCCTATTCGGTGTCCTGTGTGAATTTAAGTGTGCTCTCTCTAATTCTCTCTTTCTCTCTTTCTTTCTCCCTCTCAGAGGACCTGAGCCCTAGGACCATGCCTCAGGACTACCTGACATGATGACTCCTTGCTGTCCCCAGTCCAACTGACCGTGATGCTGCTCCAGTTTCAACTGTTCTGCCTTATTATTATTGGACTATGCTGGTCATTTATGAACATTTGAACATGTTGGCCATGTTCTGTCTCCACCCGGCACAGCCAGAAGAGGACTGGCCACCCCTCATAGCCTGGTTCCTCTCTAGGTTTCTTCCTAGGTTTTGGCCTTTCTAGGGAGTTTTTCCTAGCCACCATGCTTCTACACCTGAATTGCTTGCTGTTTGGGGTTTTAGGCTGGGTTTCTGTACAGCACTTTGAGATATCAGCTGATGTACGAAGGGCTATATAAATAAATTTGATTTGATTTTGACTTGATCTGTGGCATTGTGTTGTGTGACAAAACTGTACATTTTAGAATGTCCTTTTCTTGTCCCCAGCACAAGGTGCACCTGTGTAATGAACATGCTGTTTGATCAGCTTATTGATTATATAGTAGAGAGAAAGCATTTCTTCCTCACAATAATCATACTGGGTGTGTTTCTCAAAATATGGACTAGCCAATAGCTAGCTAACGCTTCACACAGCTCTCTACCTCCAATGGCCCATAGCTCTGCTACATTAACCAGAGATAAAGACTGTACAAGACAATGTCAAATTACTTTTGGACTGTGCTGAAGTCATGTTGCTTTTCTCAAGGACCCTGCTTTATCATCTAGGATGACTGTCTCTGGCTGAGGATAAGGTAGGCTTTAGAAGCAGTCTTGTGGTTTGAGGTAACATGAAGCAGTCTTTGTAGTTCTAGGGTTGCAAAATCCAGCTAAACTTTGCCAAATTCCCTAGGTTTCCCATAAATCCTTGTTGGAGGGTTCCGTATTTCCTGCTTATTCCCACCTGATTCCCAAACTCCTCCAACCTGGGTTTCTGGGAAACCTGAGATTTTGGGAAATAGTAGCATTTTGAGGTTAAGTGAAGCAGTCTTTGTAGTTTGAGGTAACATGGGTTCGTTCCCCTTTGACCTCCTCCTTTGTTAGAGGGAGTCTTTATGCCAAAAGAGTTCTTGTCCACATAGGAGAACCCTTTCTGAAACCATCTTGGCCATGTACTGTTATAATCTCCACCAGCACAGCCAGAAGAGGACTGGCCACCCCTCAGAGACTGGTTCCTCTCTAGGTTTCTTCCTAGGTTCCTGCCTTTCTAGGGAGTTTTTCCTAGCCAATGTGCTTCTACATCTGCATTGTTTAGGGGTTTTAGGCTGGGTTTCTGAATAGCACTTTGTGACATCGGCTGATGTAAAAAGGCCTTTATAAATACATTTGATTGATTGATTTTGGTTCTAAGTAGAACCCTTTGGGATTCCATGTTGAACCCTCTGGAAAGGAGGACCCAAAAATGTACCTGGAACCAGAAAGAGTTCTTCAAAGGGTTCTCCTGAGGGGACAGCCGAAGAACCCTTTTAAGTTGTTTCTCAGAGTGTAGAACCTGTCCCCTTCTGATGTTTTCTCAGTGCAGAACCTGTGCTCCTCCTCTGTTTTCTCAGAGTGTAGAACCTGTCCTCCTCCTCCTCTGTTTTCTCAGTGTGTAGAACCTGTCCTCCTCTGATGTTTTCTCAGTGTGTAGAACCTGTCCTCCTCTGATGTTTTCTCAGAGTGTAGAAGATTTCTGAGCTGGTCTGGCTCCAGCAGCAGTCAGCAGATAGATAGGCTTTGATCACTTCCTCCATCCCTCCCTGCCTCCTCTCCTCCCTCCAACCCTACCTGCATCCTCTCCTCCCTCCAACCCGCCCTTCCTCCTCTCCTTCCTCCAACCCTCCCTGCCTCCTCTTCTCCCTCCATCCCTCCCTCCCTCCATTCCCTCCCTGCCTCCTCTCCTCCCTCCAACCCTCCCTGCCTCCTCTCTTCCCTCCCTCCATCCATCCATCCCTCCCTGCCTCCTCTCCTCCCTCCAACCCTCCCTGCCTCCTCTCCTCCCTCCATCTCTCCCTGCCTCCTCTCCTCCCTCCATCCCTCCCTGCCTCCTCTCCTCCCTCCCTCCATCCCTCCCTGCCTCCTCTCCTCCCTCCAACCCTCCCTGCCTCCTCTCCTCTCCTCCCTCCATCCCTCCCTGCCTCCTCTCCTCCCTCCATCCCTCCCTGCCTCCTCTCCTCCCTCCATCCCTCTCTGCCTCCTCTCCTCCCTCCCTGCCTCGTCTCCTCCCTCCCTGCCTCCTCTCCTCCCTCCAACCCTCCCTGCCTCCTCTCCTCCATCCATCCATCCCTCCCTGCTTCCTCTCCTCCCTCCATCCCTCCCTGCCTCTACTCCTCCCTCCAACCCTCCCTGCCTCTACTCCTCCCTCCATTCCTCCCTCCAATCCTCCTCCCTCCAATCCTTTTTCCTTCTACCCAGGCTGTCTCAGAACCAAAAGCCTCCCCCCTGGGCCTTCTTCCTTCTTCCCAGGCTGTCTCAGACTAAAACCCCTCCCCCTGTACCTTCTTCCCCCCCACACACACACAGTTAGGCCAGAGAACGAGTCTATTTGAACTCTGACCCCTCTGTGTTTATGTTGGAGCACTGCCAACACGCTGTCTCTGTTTCTCAGGCGTAGAGAAGAGGCTGTGTGTGTTTTGGGGGACGGGGTGCATGTGTGTAGGGGGTGGTTTGTGAGTGTGTGTGTGTGTGTGTGTGGGGAGGGAGGGGGAGATGTGTGTGTGGGTTTATGCGAGTGTGTGGGTGTGCTAGTGATACGTGTGTGTGTGCAGAATGTGTGTATTGTACATCACCAACAGCTCTGGAACAAGCTACAGGGAGAAATCTTTTCTCCACGTTTCGTTTGCAAGAGTGGCAAGTGCCAAAATCTAACATAAATACACACTTCTATTCCACTGTACTTTATGTAATACATGGGAATTAATTAAACATAACAAAAACTAAAGGTTGCTGGATCGAATCTCCTACACTCCCCCCACTTTCCTCTCCTCTCCCCACTTTCCTCTCCTCTCCTCCCCCTCCTCTCCTCTCCCCCACTTTCCTCTCCCCCACTTTCCTCTCCTCTCCTCTCCTCCTCTCCTCTCCCCCACTTTCCTCTCCCCCTCTCCTCTCCCCCAATTTCCTCTCCTCCCCCTTGTCTCCTCTCCCCCCTTTCCTCTCCTCCCCCTCTGTCTCCTCCTATTCCTCCCCCTCCAGATACAATATATATTTTTGGACTTTTGTAAAACCTCAGCCCCCTCCAGACCGATTCCATGCCCCCACCTCCTCTCCTCTCCCCCTTCCACTCCCTTACCTCCTCTCTTCTCCTCCTCCTCCAGTCTTCTCTCCTTTTCTCCCTCTGGACACAGTATATTTTTTGGCCTTGTGTAAAACCATTCAGCCATACTGCAGTTCTTGTAGAATCCAGACCGATTCTGAATCTGTCAGCTGTCCTCCACCTCTCTCCTCTCCCTCCCCCTGCCTCCACTCCCTTCCACCCACCTCCTCTCTTCATCCTCCTCCTCCCGTCTTCTCTCCTTTTCTCCCTCTGGACACAGTATATTTTCTCGGCCCTGTGTAAAACCATTCAGCCATACTGCAGTTCTTGTAGAATCCAGACCGATTCTGAATCTGTCAGCTGTCCTCCACCTCCTCTCCTCTCCCCTCCCCCCTGCCTCCACTCCCTTCCACCCACCTCCTCTCTTCATCCTCCTCCTCCCGTCTTCTCTCCTTTTCTCCCTCTGGACACAGTATATTTTCTCGGCCCTGTGTAAAACCATTCAGCCATACTGCAGTTCTGGTGGAATCCAGACAGATTCTGAATCTGTCAGCTGTCACGAAAATCGTAAAATAGAACTGGGCCTCTCAGAGGAAACACAGTGCTCTAAAACCGCCCGTTCGTCCTAATATGTTTGATGAAAGTATTCCATTTAGTCATTTCAAAATGTGACTTTACTCATGTTACCCATGATGCACAGCACCTTCAGAAAGTCTTCATACCCTTTGACCTATTCCACACTTTTATTTGAGTTACAGCCTGAATTAAAAAATGAAATAAATAGCTTTTCTCTCACCCATTTAAACACAATTACCTACCCCGTAATAACAAAGAGTTTTTAAACATTTTTTTTTCTAAATATCTAATTGACATAAGTTTTCCCACTCCTGAGTCAACGCATGTTAGAATCACCTTTGGTTACAGCTGTGAGTCTAAGAACTTTGCACACCTGGATTGTACAATATTTACACATCATTCTTTTAAAAAAATCTTCAAGCTCTGTCAAATTGGTTGTTGATCATTGCTAGATAGACATTTTCAAGTCTTGCCATATATTTTCAAGCTGATTTAAAAGTCAAAACTGTATCTAGGCCACTCCGGAACATTCAATGTCTTCTTGTTAAGCAACACCAGTATATATTTGGCCTTGTATTTTAGGTTATTGTCCTGCTGAACGGGGAATTTGTCTCGCAGTTTAAGTTGGAAAGCAGACTGAACCAGGTTTTCCTCCAGGATTTTGCATGTGCTTAGATCTATTCCGTTAATTTGTATCCTAAAAAACTCACTAGTCGTTGCCGATGACAAGCATACCCATAACATGATGCAGCCACCACCATGCTTGAAAATATAAAGAGTGGTACTCGGAGATGTGTTGTGGTGGATTTTCCCCAAACATAATGCTTTGTATTCAGGACATAAAGTTAATTTCTTTGCCACATTTTTTGCAGTTTTACTTTATTGTCTTATTGCAAACAGGATACATATTTTGGCATATTTGTATTCTGTACAGGCTTCCTTCTTTTCACACTGCCATTTAGGTTAGTACAGTAGTGTGGAGTAACTATAATGTTGTTGATCCATCCTCAGTTTTCTCCTATCACAGCCATTAAACTCTGAAAGTGTTTTAAAGTCACCATTGGCCTCATGGTGAAATTCCTGAGCGGTTTCCTTCCTCTCCGGCAACTGAGTTAGGAAGGACGCCTGTATCTTTGTAGTGACTGGGTGTATTGATACACCATCCAAAGTGTAAATAGTAATCACCATGTTCAAAGGGATATTCAATGTCTGCTTTTTTGTTTTGTTTTTTGACACATCTACTAACAGGTGCCCTTTGCAAGGCATTGGGAAACCTCCTTGGTCTTTGTGGTTGAATCTGTATTTGAAATTCACTGCTCAACTGGATGTGAATACTTTCTAATGGCACTGTAACTGTCAATCCCATCTCATTACCCTTGTTACCATGTCATTACCCATGTTACCATCTCATTACCCATGTTACCATGTAACTGTCAACCCCATCTCATTACCCTTGTTACCATGTCATTACCCATGTTACCATCTCATTACCCATGTTACCATGTAACTGTCAACCCCATCTCATTACCCTTGTTACCATGTCATTACCCATGTTACCATCTCATTACCCATGTTACCATGTAACTGTCAACCCCATCTCATTACCCTTGTTACCATGTCATTACCCATGTTACCATCTCATTACCCATGTTACCATGTAACCGTCAACCCCATCTCATTACCCTTGTTACCTTGCCATTACCCATGTTACCATCATATTACCCATGTTACCATGTAACTGTCAACCCCATCTCATTACCCTTGTTACCATGTCATTACCCATGTTACCATCACATTACCCATGTTACCATGTAACTGTCAACCCCATCTCATTACCCTTGTTACCATGTCATTACCCATGTTACCATGTAACTGTCAATCCCATCTCATTACCCTTGTTACCATCATCTGTCCCTAAGGACAAAACTAAACATGCACCATGGCAACCATGCGAGATATGTACACATCTCCACGCTGGGGTCCCTATACACACCACACACATCCACACACCACACACACAACACAAACGACACACACACACACCAAACACACACACAACACACACACACAACCCTGTACCCAGTGGTCTAAGGCACTTAGTGCTAGAGGCGTCACTACAGATGCTGATTCGATCCCGGGCTGTATCACAACCGGCCGTGATCGGGAGTCCCATCGGGCAGCGTGGAATTGTCCCAGTGTCTTCCGGGTTAGGGAGTGTTTGGCCGAGGCATCACCACAGACCCTGGTTCCATTTCAGGCTGTATCACAGCAGTCTTAGGCACTGCATCTCAGTGCTAGAGGCTTCACTACAGACCCTGGATCGATCCCGGCTGTACCACAGCAGTCTAATGCACTGCATCTCAGTGCTAGAGGCGTCACTGCAAACCTTGGTTCAATCCCGGGCTGTATCACAACCGGCCGTAATCGGGAGTCCCAACGTGCTGCGCAGAATTGTCCCTAGGTCTTCCGGGTTAGGGGAGTGTTTGGCCGGGGTAGGCCGTCATTGTTTATTAAAAAAACTGACTTGTTGAATAAAGGGTAAATGCAAAAAATGTAATAAAAAATATTTCTGTGTGTCTGTGTAGAGGACACCCCCAGACAGGATATAACCCCACCCACTTTGCCAAAGCACAGCCCCCACACCACTAGAGGGATATCTTCAACCACCAACTTACCATCCGGCTGTGATTGGGAGTCCCATAGTGCGGCGCACAATTGGCCGAGCGTTGTCCGGGTTTGGCCGGGGTAGGAAGTCATTGTAAAATAAGAATTTGCCTAGTTAAATAAAGTTTTAAAAAATATATAATAATAATAATATATATATATTTTTCATAAATAGAAGAGATGGACAGCCACTCCAGCTGTGCTTAGGAATCTGACAGATGAATGCCATTTATCATCTGTATGGGTGCAGGCCAACCCAACCCAGGGAGGCAGGACCGCTTTAAGTCTTTAGTGACCTCAACAGTCCAGTACATGGTCAGATGTCCCCTCTGAGTTCTAGTCGGCGTGCTGCTTTAGCCCACGGCAAACAGTAGGAAGACCTTTCCAAACCTGTTTAGTCTGACGGATCAAATGAGGGATTGTTTTGGGGATTGTTTTGGGGGATGGTTTCAGGGGATTTGGGATTTATTCAGTGGTACCTTTGACCCCATGTATGAAATATGGAATGTGATTTGCATTCTTCAAGACAGCACCGTGCAGTTAGTAGCTAGTAAGGTTAGTCTTCCAACTAGCTTGGAAAGACAGCACCGTGCAGTATCGAAGAGCCCTCACTGCTGCTCGATCATCCTATTTTTCCAACTTAACTGAGGAAAATAAGAACAATCCAAAATGTATTTTTGATACTGTCGCAAAGCTAACTAAAAAGCAGCATTCCCCGAGAGAGGATGGCTTTCACTTCAGCAGTAATAAATTCATGAACTTCTTTGAGGAAAAGATCATGATTATTAGAAAGCAAATCACGGACTCCTCTTTAAATCTGTGTATTCCTTCAAAGCTCAGTTGTCCTGAGTCTGCACAACTCTGCCAGGACCTAGGATCAAGGGAGACACTCAAGTGTTTTAGTACTATATCTCTTGACACAATGATGATAATAATCATGTTCTCTAAACCTTCCAGCTGCATACTGGACCCTATTCCAACTGAACTACTGAAAGAGCTGCTTCCTCTTTTGTGAAGGTGAATGGAAAGTCTCTGGAGCAACGAACCGCCCTTGCTGTCGCTGCCTGGCCGGTTCCCCTCTTTCCCCTGGGATTCTCTGCCTCTAACCCTATTACAGGGGCTGAGTCACTGGCTTACTGGTGCTCTTTCATGCCGTCCCTACGAGGGGTGCGTCACTTGAGTGGGTTGAGTCACTGACATGATCTTCCTGTCTTTGTGGGCTATACTCGGCCTTGTCTCAGGATGGTAAGTTGGTGGTTGAAGATATCCCTCTAGTGGTGTGGGGGCTGTGCTTTGGCAAAGTGGTTGGGGTTATATCCTTCCTGTTTGGCCCTGTCCGGGGTGTCATCGGATGGGGCCACAGTGTCTCCTGACCCCTCCTGTCTCAGCCTCCAGTATTTATGCTGCAGTAGTTTATGTGCCGGGGGCTAGGGTCAGTTTGTTATATCTGAAGTACTTATCCTGTCTTGTCCTGTGTGAATTTAAATATGCTCTCTCTAATTCTCTCTTTCTCTATTTCTTTCTCTCTCTCAGGGGACCTGAGCCCTAGGACCTTGCCTCAGGACTACCTGGCATGATGACTCCTTGCTGTCCCCAGTCCACCTGGCCGTGCTGCTTTTCCAGTTTCAACTGTTCTGCCTTATTATTATACGACCATGCTGGTCATTTATGAACATTTGAACATCTTGGCCATGTTCTGTTATAATCTCCACCCGGCACAGCCAGAAGAGGACTGGCCACCCCTCAAAGCCTGGTTCCTCTCTAGGTTTCTTCCAAAGTTTTGGCCTTTCTAGGGAGTTTTTCCTAGCAACCGTGCTTCTACACCTGCATTGCTTGCTGTTTGGGGTTTTAGGCTGGGTTTCTCTACAGCACTTTGACATATCAGCTGATGTACGAAGGGCTACATAAATAAATTTGATTTGAAATCATTTAAAATGTTATTTGTCTCATGCGCCCAATACAGCAGGTGTAGGTGGACCTTACAGCGAAATGCTTACTTACAAGCCCCTTATCCAACAATGCAGTTTTAAGAAAATAGCTTTTAAAAGAGCAAGAGATAAGAAAAACGAATAATTAATAATTAAGGAGCAGCTGTAAACAATAGCAGGGCTATATACAGGGTGTACCAGTACAGAGTCAATGTGGAGGCCATATACAGGGCGTTATGGTACAGAGTCAATGTGGAGGCTATATACAGGGTGTTACGGTACAGAGTCAATGTGGAGTCTATATACAGGGTGTTACGGTACAGAGTCAATGTGGAGTCTATATACAGGGTGTTACGGTACAGAGTCAATGTGGAGTCTATATACAGGGTGTTACGGTACAGAGTCAATGTGGGGGCTATAGAAAGGGTGTTATGGTACAGAGTCAATGTGGAGGCTATATACAAGGTGTTATGGTACAGAGTCAATGTGGAGGCCATATACAGGCTGTTATGGTACAGAGTCAATTTGGAGGCTATATACAGGGAGTACCGGTACAGAGTCAATGTGGAGGCTATATACAGGGGTACCGGTACAGAGTCAATGTGGAGGCTATATACAGGGTGTTACGGTACAGAGTCAATGTGGAGGTCTATATACAGGGTGTTACTGGTACAGAGTCAATGTGGGGGCTATATACAGGGTGTTACGGTACAGAGTCAATGTGGAGGCTATATACAGGGTGTTATGGTACAGAGTCAATTTGGAGGCTATATACAAGGTGTTATGGTACAGAGTCAATGTGGAGGCCATATACAGGGGCTGTTATGGTACAGAGTCAATTTGGAGGCTATATACAGGGAGTACCAGTACAGAGTCAATGTGGAGGCTATATACAGGGTGTTACGGTACAGAGTCAATGTGGAGGCTATATACAGGGTGTTATGGTACAGAGTCAATGTGGAGGCTATATACAGGGTACTGGTATAGAGCCAATGCTATATACAGGGGGTACCAGTACAGAGTCAATGTGGAGGCTATATACAGGGTGTTACGGTACAGAGTCAATGTGGAGGCTATATACAGGGTGTTACGGTACAGAGTCAATGTGGAAGCTATATACAGGGGTACCGGTACAGAGTCAATGTGGAGGCTATATACAGGGGTACCGGTACAGAGTCAATGTGGAGGCTATATACAGGGGTACCGGTACAGAGTCAATGTGGAGGATATATACAGGGTGTTACGGTACAGAGTGAATGTGGAGGCTATATACAGGGTGTTACGGTACAGAGTCAATGCGGAGGCTATATACAGGGGTACCAGTACAGAGTCAATGTGGAAGTTATATACAGGGGTACCGGTACAGAGTCAATGTGGAGGCTATATACAGGGGTACCAGTACAGAGTCAATGTGGAAGTTATATACAGGGGTACCGGTACTGAGTCAATGTGGAGGCTATATACAGGTGGTACCAGTACAGAGTCAATGTCGAGGCTATATACAGGGGTACCGGTACAGAGTCAATATGGAGGCTATATACAGGGGTACCGGTACTGAGTCAGTGTGGAGGCTATATACAGGGGATACCGGTACAGAGTCAATGTGGAGGCTATATACAGGGTGTTACGGTACAGAGTCAATGTGGAGGCTATATACAGGGTGTTACGGTACAGAGTCAATGTGGAGGCTATATACAGGGGTACCGGTACAGAGTCAATGTGGAGGCTATATACAGGGGTACCGGTACAGAGTCAATGTGGAAGTTATATGCAGGGGTACCGGTACAGAGTGAGGGATGTAACCGGGCTGTGGAGGGGTGTTGAGGGGCTGTAGAGGGGTGTAGAGGGGCTCTAGAGGGGCTGTGGAGGGTGTAGAAGGGTGTAGAGGGGCTGTGGAGGGGTGTAGAGGGGCTGTGGAGGGGTGTAGAGGGGCTGTGGAGGGGTGTAGAGGGGCAGTGGAGGGGTGTGGAGGGGCTGTGGAGGGGCTGTGGAGGGATGTAGAGGGGCTGTGGAGGGGTGTAGAGGGGCTTTGGAGGGGTGTTGAGGGGCTGTGGAGGGTGTAGAGGGGCTGTGGAAGGGTGTAGAGGTGCAGTGGAAGGCTGAAGAGGGGCTGTGGAGGGGTGTGGAGGGGCTGTGGAGGGGTGTAGAGGGGCTGTGGAGGGGTGTAGAGGGGCTGTGGAGGGGTGTAGAGGGGCTGTGGAGGGGTGTAGAGGGGCTCTGGAGGGGTGTAGAGGGGCTGTGGAGGGGTGCAGAGGGGCTGTGGAGGGTGCAGGGGGCTGTAGAGGGGCTGTGGCGGGGTGTAGAGGGGCTGTGGAGGGGTGTAGAGGGGCAGTGGAGGGGTGTGGAGGGGCTGTGGAGGGGTGTAGAGGGGCTGTGGAGGGGTGTAGAGGGGCTGTGGAAGGGTGTAGAGGGCTGTGGAAGGGTGTATAGGGGCTGTGGAAGGGTGTAGAGTGGCTGTGGAGGGGTGTAGAGGGGCTGTGGAGGGCTGTAGAGGGGCTGTGGAGGGGTGTAGAGGGGCTGTGGAGGGGCTGTGGAGGGGTGTAGAGGGCTGTGGAAGGGTGTAGAGGGGCTGTGGAGGGCTGTAGAGGGGCTGTGGAGGGGGTGTAGGGGGCTGTGGAAGGGTGTGGCTATAAAGACAGAAGGGGCTGTGGATGTTTCCCTGGCTGTAGAGGGGGCTGTGGAGGGGCTGTGGAGGGGTGTAGAGGGGCAGTGGAGCAATTATGGGTAATAATAGCATTTATATAACCCTTGATTTGTGTAGCAGTAATTTGTTTGGCTATAAAGACAGAAGGTATGTGCTTATTTAATGATGTGATGTTTCCCTGATAATGCACTGAGGCGTGCAGGGCAGGGCTGGTTACCCTGGGGGGAATTCTATCATTACTGTCAGAAGAGATTATTCAAGCCATCAAATACATGCCTGGCTGATGAGAAGGATGATCTCATGTATTGTATCTGCAATTATGTAATAATAATCATCAGTACAGAGTCAATGTGGAGGCTATATACAGGGTGTTACGGTACAGAGTCAATGTGGAGGCTATATACAGGGTGTTACGGTACAGAGTCAATGTGGAGGCTATATACAGGGTGTTACGGTACAGAGTCAATGTGGAGGCTATATACAGGGTGTTACGGTACAGAGTCAATGTGGAGGCTATATACAGGGGTACCGGTACAGAGTCAATGTGGAGGCTATATACAGGGGGTACCGGTACAGAGTCAATGTGGAGGCTATATACAGGGGGTACCGGTACAGAGTGAATGTGGAGGCTATATACAGGGTGTTACGGTACAGAGCCCCTGTATACCCCCTGTATACAAATAATAATCATTATTATTATTATAATAATAACAATAATAACAATGATAATAATTATTGTACTTAATTTATTCAACTTTTATAGTGCTTTTCGTTTAAAAAAGAATCTCAAAGCGCTTTAAAGCGGAACAAACTAATTTAGAAAAACAAAAACAAATAGTTTAAAAGATGTGCAGACAGAAGGACAGTCATGGCAGACAGGGGGATAGTCATGGCAGACAGGGGGATAGTCATGGCAGACATGGCAGACAGGGGGATAGTCATGGCAGACAGGCTGACAGTCATGGGACAGGCTAACAGTCATGGCAGACAGGGGGATAGGCAGGCTGACAGTCATGGCAGACAGGCTGACAGTCATGGCAGACAGGGGATAGTCATGGCAGACAGGGGGATAGTCATGGCAGACAGGGGGATAGTCATGGCAGACAGGGGGACAGTCATGGCAGACAGGCTAGTCATGGCAG